>NC_018253.1:239476-504625 GCF_000227135.1 Leishmania donovani | reverse complement strand
AGTCATCTGTGCACGGCCCCTGACCCAAACTCTACCCACCCACCCGCCTCGCAGGGTGGCACTCAGCCTCCCCAGCAGCAGGCAGTGCGAGGGCCGAGCGAGACGCGTTGGAATCACGCTGACGCCTTGCCCATCGCATGGATGGCGCAAGCATGCTCACGGTCGCGGGTCGCACCGGCGCCACGCCGTCCAGGGATTGGCCGCCGGCATCTGTGCCACTGCATCGCACTGACCTCCCCACGTCTTAGGCACCCTGGCCCTGTCACCACCAGGGGGTGGTTCGGCAGTGGCTGGGATAGGGAGGGAGGGGGGAGGAGGCTGCTCGGCTTCCCCGCCCACAGTGGGAGCACTGAACCCTGCGATATCACGCAGTGAGAGAGGTGTGTCCGCCCTCCCGTCAGTGAGGGCAAAAAGTCGAGCCGAGAGAGAAAACGAAGTGAAAGGAAGAGAGAGAGACCATTGATGACACACGCAAGTTCGCCTACGCAGCTGCACACAGACACACGCGTTGCACATCCATCGACGACGACGACGCAAAAAGAAGACGCCGAGGTGGAGAACCGCAGAAACGAAGAACAGGGCAGAGTAACATGATCAAATCTACAAGGAGCAGAACACATCAGAGAAGCAAGCGCCAATGAAGTCAAAGGGAGGGTTCGCGCGGACAGAGGGGCCACGGTGGCGACGATGACAAACAACTAGGCGAGGAAGATAGGAGAGAGCACACACACACACACACACACACACACCGAAAGATGACGAAGACGGTGAGGGTGGGGGGAAAGGGAAGAGGAGAGAGGAAGATGCTAATACCCACACAGACCCGCGCCTGCTGTGAGATATGGATAACGAAGGGTGGTGGGGATATCGGCGTCGTCTTCAGTTGCGTGAGTCGACTGTCACAGTGATCAGGCGATGAAAAGCAAGCGACAGTCATTCGCATTTTTCTTTTTTCTGATTTCCTATACACACACATATATATATATATATGTATATATGTATACATGTTTGTGAGCCGGGGCCGCCCCTCGACACCATCCTTCTCGCAGGGAGGAATATCTGTACGCACGCACAGGCGCAAAGGCACGGACACATGCTTACACATATACATATGTATGAAAAGGAACAACGAGAGAGAGGAATGAGGAGGGTATGGGAGGGAGGGGTGGGTGGAGGGGGGGGGTTGTATGAACGTGTTCGTATAGGTGGCCGACTGCCTCCTCTTTCCCTACTCAAGGACGGCAGCAGGCATGCAAAGAGCAGCTGTCAGGGCTAATACGGCAGCTTCTTGGGCAGCTCATTCACCTGCATTAGTTGCACGTTGTACTGCTGCTTCAGCATGTAGTCAAGCTCCTCCTTGCGCTTGCGCCACGTGGAGGAGACCATGCAGAACGTGAGAGGCGGCTTCGCCATCCGGGCGGCGACAACCTCTACAGAGGCACGCAACACCTCGCGCTGCAGCAGCTGCGGCTGCTGTGTCGTGAGCACGCCCACGTCCAAGGCGATCAGCTCTGGGTGAAGCGTAGCGTCTGGCACCACCACCGGCCTGCGTGGGAACGCAGTTTCAGAGACGTTGTCTGATGTCGTGACTGACGGCGACGCGTCCACGGTGACAGTCTCGTGATCATCGTCGTCGCACAGGTGCTGGCGCGGATGCGAGACCAAAGAGGCAGCCTCAATCGTCATCTCCTGCAGCAAAGACGGATTGCGCGACGGCAAAAGAGGGACCGACGGCGAAGCCGCTGCCGCATCCTTCGCAGCGACGGCGTACCCCTGGTACGGCGAAAACGCCTTCAGTAGGGTGTCTTGGTCGACCCGAATGCTGCACGCCCAGTCCAGCTCATACACCGGTGTCGTCTTGCGCTCGCTGTCCTCGACGTAGTGCCGTCCCGTCTGAAAGTGGTGGATCACAATGATCTTGCACTTGTGCACGCCTTCATTGACGCCTGCTCCACAGGTGTTGTGCCATCCGCCCGCGCTCGCATCGGCGCCGGAAATAGCAGGCAGTTTCCACCCGTCCGCGTCGGTGGTGACAGCCGTTGATGGCAGAGCCGTCGAAAGTGAGTCTCGGTGACCATCCGCCCCTGCCACCGCCAACACCGCCGCCGAGTCTGCGCTCGGCAACAGAGCGGACGTTGAGGTGTTGAACAGCGTCCTGAGGTGGTGCTGCCTGCGCGCAATCAAGTCCTCCGGTGTCGCATCCTTTACGTGGAAGTGGATCGTCCATGCCCTGTCTTGCATGTGCGAGGACCACGGCATCCACAGAACGTGCTTAAGCCGCTGCACCGGGAAGAACATTACCCCTTGTGTAGCGAACTGCATGAGATGGAAGGTGGCGCTGCGCACGACGTAGCGGCTCGGCGTCGCAATGAGGGCGGCGGTGGTCTGGGGGGAGATTCGAGCGGCACGCGCCATTGATGCGGGGACGCTGGACGTGCTGGCGGCAGCAGACTCTCGGTTCCGCTGCTGCTGGCTGTCGCTGTTGACAGTGCCGCACTTTGATCCAGTTGCTCCGCCAGCAGTGAGCCCAGTTGCCGTGCTTGCTCGATGCAACTGCAGCCCAGATGCACTCGATGTGTCTGGCGGCGAGGGGCGATTCACCAGCCCAGTTGGTGCACCAGACTGCAACGACAAAGGCGCCAGCACGCTCCCGATAATCCTTTCCTGGGCGGCGCCGTGCGGTGGGGGCGCGAGAGCCGCAGCCGAGTTGGCGTCGTCCAAAAGCATCAGCATGCCGCTGTCCAAACAGGCATTTAACAGGACTTGATGCACGTCAAGCGTGATGGGCTGATTCCGAAACTTTTTGGAAGAGGGCGGCGGGCGGCCATCTTGCGTCGCCCCGGGGGCGGACTCGCCGGCCGCGTTGCTGTCCAGGTTGTTGGCGCGGCCACCAACGCTGCCGTGCACGACAAGGCGGTCCCATGCGCTCTCGAAGGAGGCGCCGAACGTCGCGCGCTCGTTGCACAGCTCCGACAATAGCAGCACTGCCTCTCGCACACGCTGCATGCGAGCGGCGAAAGCGTCGTCGTCGCAGGACGGCTCTTGAAGGCCAGAACGCTGAGCCCCTGCACCGCCGCGAGCCATCACGTTGGGAGGGGGGTGAGGCGCCAGTAATGGCGACGCCGTCGGTGAGCTCCATGAGCCACCGGCGTCAGCGTTGGCACAAGCGCCGGCGGATGCATCCACGCGCAGCGCTGGGCCGCTGGCCTTCTCCATACGCCTGCGGCGGCGCTGCTGCTGCTTTGACTCTCCTTCAGTATCCGCGGCACCAGCGGCATCGGTATCTACACAATAATGTGTCTGGCTTCTGCTCCGAGGGGCAAGCGGGTTAAAAGGAGACTTCCGGCGTGTCTGCTCCTGTTGGTGCGGCTTCTCGCTCGACGCCGCAGCCTCGCTATCACTGATTGGGCTGTAGCAATCAGGCACGAAGTTGCAGCACGTCATCGTGTGCACAAACACCGTCATGCGTGGAAAATCTCGGATGACGGCAAGCGGGTCGGCGCCGATGTCGAGCAGCATCTTCTGCTGCCACTTGTCGTAGGTTTCGGTGGGGTTGATCCGATTCTTGCGGTTCTCGCGATGATGCCTTGCATCCTCGCCATAGGAACAGGCACTGCCCATGGTGAAGCCAGCAGATGTGGAGAGGAGGAAGCAGAAGCAGAAGTCCCCTCTCCTCAAAACAAAAAGAAGATCGGTAAGGGGGCGGCAGAACTGAGGAAATCTATCGATCCCGTCTTCTTCGCTCCCTCTGTATGTGCGTACGTGTCCTGCGTGTGCTCTACTGTGTGCGCGGGCCGCTCGCTTTCTTGACCCGGTTCCGTTTTGCTTGCGCCTCGGGCACGTACGCGCTTACGCCTTCCCCTTCCCTGCCCGCCCTGCCCTCACCGTCAGGCGTGCGGCGCTGCTGGTGAATGAGGGAGAGAGAGAGCGAGAAAGAACAGCAGCAGCAGCAGAGGTGGACGCTATGACCAGCACTTGCGCATACGCGGGTAAGTGAGTCGATGATGCGCCTAATCTTCTTTCCTCGACACACCGTGGGCGGAAAAGATAACTACACATACGAATGTGCGCATGCACGTGGAGGTGTGTGGAGACACGGTGAATTAAGGAGCGGCAGTGAGTGTGTGTGTGTGTATATGTGCGAGGGGGAGGGGGATAGCCGAGGATGATGTGGCATGCATGCGGGTGTGAGGTTGGTGAGCGAGCGTGATAGACAGACACACATGCGACCAATGATGAGCACACATTGCACAAATGGGCCACCATCTCCTTCTCTCACCATACATGCCACGCATATTTTCCCGCGTTGACGTCCTCGCCACGTTCTGGAACGTGGAGAACAGCATGCGTGAGTACCCGTAAGAGAGGGGAGAGGGGGGGGGGCGGACAAGGTGTACTGTCTCACGAGCTCCAATAAGGCACCTTCCAACTTCACCTCATTTTTTCTTTTGCTTCGCTTCCACATTTACATGGAGCATGTATATGATCGCGGACACAAGCACTTAAACGCCAACAGAGGTGTGGTCCGGCAGCAGTCGATGCGACAGCTCATCACGCATGCACATCTAAACAAAGGGAGAGGCAGTGGAAGGATGGAATAGGAAAGGGCGGGGGCACGATCCATGCGTGATGGAGGCCCTTCTCCCCACCTCTCCGTCCCCCTTCATGAAAGCACAAACGCAGAAACATACATAGGCCCAGACAGAAAGTGCAGAGGTGCACAAAGAGAAGAGAGATGACCCCACAACCGACATCATCACAGCAGCTGTGAAGCGACATCAAGGAAGGGAGGATACACCCCGATTGGTAACTCTGCACACACACACACACACACACACACACACGAAACAAAAACGAAAACAAGTGAAGTACACTTGTGAGAGAAAGAGATAGAGATGGGATTAACGGTGACGGACAGACGAAAAAAAAAAGGAGAACACGGCTCGCCAATACGAACACACAACGTACCCGCACATGACACCCTCTCCCTCTCCCTCTTCCGCCCGCCCTCCCTTGCGCTCACGCGTGCATGCTTTGCAACGTGCCAGAAACTGAAAAAATAAACACAGAATTGTGGAGGAGCACAGAGAAAGCAGAAGCGCACAAAAAAAAAGGACTAAGAGATATGAACAGAGCGAGAGCGGAGGGCGGAGCAGAGGGCGAGGAAAATCGGAGGTGGGGAGGGTACAGCGCAACAAGCTGCACAAAATAATCAAAGAGGGCAGCACAGAAGAGGGCGAGACAGAGACCACGAGATACAGAGAGCGAGGAAGAAACGCAGACAGTAAGGCAGAGCAGAACATCGCGAAGATGGAGGTAAACAAAAGACAAGGACGCGGAAGACATAGGAAGACCCCAAACCCTGCATGCGTATGCGCCACGGTTTCCTCGCGTCTCTTTCGCTCTTCCAGCGGCCCACAAGCACCCTCCTCCCTCGCACTCACGCGTTCTCGTCCATGCTCGTCTTCTCCACGCCACCTCCGGCGCAGAAACGCGTCGCAGATGGTTGAACGACATAAATACTTCCCATTCGCGTTCCTGTGTGCTTGCGCATGCTTAGCGGGGGAGTGGAAGGGATTAGAGGGTGGAGAGAGCAGGCCTGCGGACGGGGGAGAGAAGGCGGTCAATGATAATGCGGAGCGAGGCACGGAAGAAGGGGAGAGAGAAAGACCCACAGGCAACTCGCACTTGGGAAGTGCTTTGGAGAAGGGGGAGGGGAGGGGAGTCACAAGTAGAAAAAATACGAACTCATCAAGAACAAGACCACGAAATGGAGAGAGGGAAAGAGTGGCTGCTGACAGCGCCGGGAGGGGAGCGGGAAGTTTGCATACGAATACGCAGCAGGAGAGTTTTCGAGAATATCGAGGTGTGCGAGTATGTCTATGCGTGCGCACACGTAGTAAAGGAGAAAAACGCCAAAAAGAACTAGAAAGGCCAGCGGGACAATAAAAGGCAGCCCCCCTTCCCTCCCACACACACACACACACACAGACAGACAGAGACAACGAGGCTTTGATCCTTTTCCATCACGATGTAGTCACACCTGCATACAGGGGGTGGGTCGGCAGGGCAGGCAGACACAGAGCGAGCGAGAAAATGTCGGCTAACGAACCAGCGAGGAGTGAGTGAGGGAGGGGGAGGGGGTTGGTATGTCCAATGCCTGCTACACAGCAAAAGAGCAAAGACAGTGACCACAGGAAGAAGGCGAGAAAAACACATATCTATGAAGGCTCGTCCACAGCTGCGAAGGGCGGAAAGAGGCGGAGAGATGTGAGGGAGGAGGGAGGGGGACGACGACTTGAAGGGGGTATACGCGAATCAGTGCTGGGGGAGGAACGAAGCACTGCGTCGAATTCAGCATTCGAGATGGTCTCCGAACGTCTTACGCCCCACACTCTCTCTCCTCCACGACTGATAGCGTGAGAAAGCATGCACGCGTATTTTGCGCTTCCCCGAATCCGATTCAGCAGCAGATGCAGGCGCAGCGAAGACAAGATGCCACGATGATGGCGAGCCCCCGCCCCCTCTTCGCTGCCACACAAAGGCACACCCTAAGTGTCACATGGTGGAAGCATACACATACCCACACACATATGCACACTGCCGAAACAGCCCTCCCTGCCCGTGAAAAAAAAGGCGACTGATGCGAACACTGGCCGACCCTCAAACGACAAAGGCGCGGTGATCCGAGCGAGTGAAATGCGAGGTACTCACATGGACATGCCTGCGTTTCTGTGAAGGTGCAGCACTCACTAGAGCGGACTCATTGAAGTTGAAACCGATGACTAGTGAGCGGAAAAGCGGCTCGGGGGCGTACGGAGGGAGGAAGAGAGAGGAGGCAGTTGAGGGGCGTGGAGAAGGTGAGGTGGCAAACGACCACGGAAGAGAAGGTCGCGCCTTCCTTACAACGGACGGGAAAACAGTACAAAAAAAACGGAGAAGAAAGCACAAGAGAAGGTACCCAGACAGACAAAAAACACGCGAGTGACACACAAAAAGGAGGGCCTTCAGCGATGCCGTCGAGCACCTCCACAAGCGGTCCCCCATCCTCTTCCACCCTCTCTCTCAGATGTGCTGCTGCTCGTTTGATCTGCGTTCCTGCGCGCTCGTATTCGTGTCGACACGCGGATAAGGTCAATGCCGAGAGAGGGTGAGAACACTATTCGATGATGGTGCCCCCTTACTCACTCCCCGAGATATATTTTACAAAATATTGTGTATATATTTTTTTGACAATAAACAATCCCCTCAAAGAAAGATGCGCCTGGAGCGCAAAGAACCTGCGCAGCATCACCACCACCACCAATCACCACCATCGAGAAAACAACACAAGAAGGGCTCCAGAGCACCAGACATTCCTCCTTATGGGCCACGCATGCACATAGGAAGCTGACAAGCAGGAAGAAAAGGGGAGAAGAGCCCAGAAGCCCATGCGTGCTCAGATACAGTGTAGCATGAAGCAGCACCGGCAGGAGCGGCACCGGGGCGTCCTGCACACGGTGGGAGTGACGAGGATGGAGTGCGTGAAATCGAGAAGCCGAACAACAATGAAACAGGAGCTGACGTGTGTGTGGGTATGTGTGCGGGGAGTGGGAAAGGCACGGAAAAAGTAGCTAGGAAGCGAGTGCGCAAATCAAGCTTAAGATAAGAACGTAGGTGGCAGACGCCAACGCAAGAAGAGAAAAAAATAAGAGGTGAGAGGGGCACATGCGCACACATATACCTCACCTCCTGCAGATGTATAAAACGAACGAGGCGGTGCTTACATGAATCTTCGGCAGAGCTAGAAGCAAACAGCGATGAGCGGGGACAGTACGAAGGAGGGAGAGAGCGAGCGATATTGCTAGCGTAGGGCAAACAACGTGATCGACAGAAGGGCGCCCCCTCCCCCCCACTCCAAGCGAGCAACAAGAACAACAACGAAAGGAAGGGAAAGAAAACGAAAGGAAGCGAGCAAAGGTGCAGGTGCCTCCGCGCAGCTGCTGCATGACCATGGAAAAGAGAAAAGCAAACAACCAAGCGACCCCATGACGTGCGCAAAACAAAAAAAAACGCAAGATAAAAGGACACGAGAACGTAGAAGAGGGACGCACGCGTACCCCCCTTCCCCCACCCTTCTTCCCCCGAGCTGGAAACAAAGCAAGAGAAGGGGGCGGGGAGTGGGAGGAGAAGTGTGGGTGGGTGAAGGTGCTCGCAGCATGCGGAGTGAAAACGCAAAGGAACGAATTCGGAGAGAAGCGACAGTAAAGAGGAGCGCACGCGCACACAACAAGAGGCGAGCCCCAGAATGCATCGAGGCAAGAAAAAAAGGAACAAGAAGAAGGTAAGTCCGTTGTTTTCCTCTGTTCTTCTTCTGAGCTGCTGCAATCCTGACCGCTTTCTGTTCCCCTTGCCCTTTGCTTCCCTGTAAGCCCTCCCCCCTCTTCCCCCGCACCCATCCACCGCTCGCTCCCGGCTGACACCACCACCAAACCCGCAGACGCCAAATTTGCATACGGCGGTGCCGCTTTGTGCCACTGGAGCACGCGCGTGCTGAGAGGGCTGAGGGTGTCAGGGCGAGGCGTAGGCCGGGCAAGAGCGAGCAGTTGGGTCCGAGGGACGAGTCAGAGCGGAAGAAGCGGTGGAAAAGCTCGTCGGGCAGGAGAAGAGAGGAGCCGAGAGAACCTCGTTGGATCTTGGAACCACCTTTTTCATTGCCGTCATCGCCACCACCCTTTACAATCTGTGCTTGAGCAAACACATATACAAGGTCCAGCAACGAAATGCCAAAAAGAAAACTCACGCGCACGTACGGCACGTACGCCCGCTCTACGCCCACTGGCCACCGCCGCCTCCCTTCCCGAACCCTGTCTCACGTTTTGGAAGCACGGGGAGAAGTAGCGGAGGAGCGGCAGAGAGATGTCGACACGCGCCTGCATGCCACGATAAAGGCAGTGACGCTCTCTCGTAGGCGTGCGTGCATGGTGCGTGTACGCATGCATTCATACCTTGTACACCCACCCAAACTGCGCGACGGCCAGTGGCCGTAGGGTGAAGGGGAGGAGGCGGCATGACACTTCAGGAAACAGCAGCGCGAGATAAGATAACCAGAAGAAGCCTGTGCAGAAAACACACACTCACACGAAAAGCAAAACACAAGAACCGAGTCATCATCTCTCTCTTACACTCACCCACCCACACCCTCACACGCACACACACCTTCCGACACCGCCCAACGGCTGAAGCCACTGAGGCACACAACGGAGGGAGAAAGGCCCGAGCAAAAAAAAAAACAAAGGAAGAGCACGGCGGCGGCGGCGGCAGCGAGGAGCGACTGGGGAGAGCGAACAGAGAACAACAAAAAAAGACTGCAAAAAAAAAGAGCAGGTTTAACCGAACGGGGCGAACAAGACGTCAGAGGAAAACGGCCAGGGAGAGCGGGTGAGGGAGGGTGGGTGGGTGGTGGAGAGGTAGTATTACGAAAGCGTTTCGCTTCGAGTCCCTGCGCATGTGCGGGAGTTTGTATTCGTACGCGATGCACAAAGAGGGATGGGCCTTTCGTTTCGCGCGCGTCTGCTTCCCCTGTTCAAGTTGACAGAAAAAAGAGAGAAGGTAAAGGCGAGCCCGGCCGAACAGCAACGTTGACCCCATATGCGTATTTGCGTGTCGCTCCGTCGTACGCCCAGACGGAAGGGGGCGCCGAAGGAAACGATAATACGGGACCACTCGAGGCAAGAGGAGAAGGACAACGAGCCAGAGAAGCAAAGGACATACACGCATATATACATATGTATGCGCATATGCTGAGGTGTAAAGCGGGGGGGGTATGCTGGGGAGGTGGCCGAGTAGGAAGGAGGCGAGAGGACGACCCACATCGCACTCCATCGCGGGAGGGAGAGTTGGGCATATGAGTGCCAGCCTTTCCTCCGTCTCTCACCACTCTACCTTCGAAACACGCTCACTCACAGGCAAAAAAAAAAAGAGACAGGTTTCCCCCTGCATAACCGGTAGACCGATGGCACAACGAAAAGATGATCATGCAAGCGAAAACAGGGCACCCACCACACAAAGATGCATTCACGCAGAATGACGATGAGAGCTCCTCCATCCCGCACCCTCGAAAAACAAACAACCGAAAGAAATAGGATGCCTCAATGACAACGACGCCAACGCAAGGTGCACACGTTGCAGCCGTAGGGAGGTCCACTGCTTATATCGCTCGACGCCGCGGCAGCGAGACAACAAAAGAAAAAGAAGATGAACAAAAAAAAACGTGAATGAGAAGCAACGAGATCAAAGGAGAGATGAGCCCCCTCCAAAAAAAAACACCGAAAGGATGACCGTGAAACTACTTGCGACGTTGTGCATCCCGCATGCACCTCCGCACCAGCATCAAAAGCAGCAACGTAAACGAAAGCCTATATATATAGAGGGAGAGGGAGGGAGTGAGAAACACACACACACACACACAAACACACACGCACCACGCAAAGGGAAGCGCTCGCAGACGGCATAACACCAAAGAAAAGAAGAAATGAGCGCCCCTGAAAGCCCGGCGGAGATGGATGATGAGGCGAGAGGAGGAAGGAAAGAAAGGTGGGCTGTCGAGCTACGGAGCCTGTACGCCCCAGCCCCCTCTCCCCTCTGCCTCGTAAACAAAAAGCGTGTACATCTGGAGCACTAGATTCATCGCACACAGAAAAGCTCGAATCAAAAAAAAAACAGAGAGAGAGGCTGCATCGACGTTCACTCCACGGTCATCGGGTCTCTGAAGGGGCAACAACACCAACCGCGTACGGCGCCATAAAGCTCTCGCACGAAACCCACGCGTGGAAGCGGTCATACACGGCTGTGGCATCGCGCCCCCCACAAGCTAGCAGCAACTTCTCTCCGCCGGGGTGGTAGCGCTGAAAGGCGGTGCAGTCGTAAACGACGTTTCGGATGACTATCCACAAGTCATCCGGTGTGTTGTGGGTGGAGACCTCCTGAGGCGTCATCCGCGGCAGCCGCGCGTTTCGTGAAGCCGCCGTGGAGGCCGGCTTTGGGGGCGACGCCCCACCACCAAAGCGAGTGGCGCCTCCACTGGCGCGATGGTGAGGCGTGTGGTGGCGCTTCTGCTCCCGCCTGCGCGATTCCTCTTCCTTGGCACTCAGGTGCGCGGCCCAGTCGCGTATGGAGCAGCCCGGCATGCGCGGCACCTTGCCTTGCAGCAGCCCCTGCAACGTCTCTGCATCCGGCCGCATCACAAAGCCGTCCTGAAAGCACGGTGTCGAGTGACCCGTCGAGGCACCCGGTGGCGACAACTGAAATGTAGAGTTGCTGCCTTTTCTGCTCATGGGTGCCGTAAGGTTCCCAGAGGAGAAGAGCGCTGAGATCGGACGGCCCACAATACTCGTCACCGTCGCTGCTAGGGAAGCGACCGAGGAGGTGGCGAAGGTGGACGCGGCGCCGCGCGGCGGGGTCGCGCTGGCCGGCGCCGTCAAGCCTTGCTCGTCATCGCCGTTGTGCATCTGCATGCAACCGCAGGAGTTGTCACAGCCAGAGCTGCTCGAGCACCGCTGGTCGCTGCCAACAACACTGCCACTGAGACACGCCTCGCTTGGGCCGCTGCGCCGCAGACTGGTGGGTGGCACCAGCGTGATAGGCATCACGTCTGCCTCCGATGTCGGCGACTCGCGCGCGCACGCCGGGACGTTGTGGACCAGCGCGGACGCGGGTTTGCTGCTGTGGAGATAATTGTGAGGCAGGTGCTCCTGCGGTGACTTGTCGGCGAGGTCGACGAAAGAGTTCCGATTTATGCTCGAGACCGTCGACGGCGATGACATCCGAGACGCGGAGTCGTCGACGGAGAGGCGAGGCGTGTTCGTAACATTCGTAGAAAACGAGAAGCTGCCGAACTTGGAGACGGCGGCTGACCTGCCACTGCTGAAGCCGCGATCATCGGCATCTACGGCGGGCTCGGTGCGGGCGGGGAACGACGATACGGACGACGGCGTGTAATGTACACGGATCCCTTGTGCGCCGTCCTGCTCGGGGGACGTGCATCCAGAGCTGTGGGGAGACACGCTCAGGTGTGCCGAAGCACCACAGCCGAGTCCGTGGTGATGCTTATGAGCGCTTCGCGCAAGAGTCGAGAAGCCGCCATCAGTGTGTGCTGCTCTTCGGTGCCAGCCTTTGTGCTGGTCACGACCGTGGCTGCCATGACTGTTACCGTGCACGTCTTCGTTGGTGCGGCTGCGCTGCATCACTGCCATCGGTGCAGAGACGCCTGTAGCGCCACTGCGAGCGAAGAGCAAGCATGAGGAAGCCACTGGTTGGCTGCTCGCCCGCACGTGCTGTCTTCTACTTTTATAGGTGCTACTCGTCGCGCTTGACGTGGCTAGCGAGGTGTGGGCGAAGGTGGAGGGTTGCGGTGTGCTCGTGATTGCCGCCTTTGGGAAACTGCAAAGGTTTGATGGCACCATATTGAAAAGATGAGGTGGTCCGCTGCTTCTGGGGAAGCGCTCCTCCGTCTTCGCTATTGTTTGTGTCGTCGACGTCTTTGCACCCACGTCCCCACTGACCCGCGCGTCGGTCAGCGGGGAGTGCCTTGCCGCACCAGCTACGTCGATGGTCTGGGCACCGGTACAGCTGGCAGAGGCATCTGCACCAACCGAGGCTTCCCTGGGTGCGGCCGCATCAACAGTGCCTGAAAGCGCTGGTGGCGCCGCTGTATCGGAGGCTGAGTTGGAGGAAGTCGCGGCCTCACGGGGCGCCGCTCTCAACGCCGTCGCCGCGCCGCTCAGCGCCGGGCGCCGGCTCTCTGCAGAGCCGTCGACTAAAAGCTCCTTGTCGTTCATGCCGTTGCCAAGATCAGGGGAGACGGAGCTGCTGGCGTTGGAGTTGTGTCGGCCACTCTGCAGCTCAACCGCGCTGGAGAAGTAGTTGACGACCACGCCCTTCGTGGCCTTGCCTGCGAAGACATTGCCGGCGCCACCCAGGTACACGCGCCGCTTCGGTGTCGGCGACACGGGCGAACACAACGATGACTGGCCAGGCATGGTCGCTGCGCCTGAACGGACACTCAGGTACGCCTGCGACCGCGCACGCGGTGAGATGTGAGACTCTTGCCTCTGGCTGCTGGTACTTGCAAAGTCCTTTTGCGTGGCCACGCAGCGTGGCTGCGGCGCTGGAGTGCTAGCTGCGGCTGCCATGTGGTCCGAACTGTCTCCCTTGGCCGTAGTGGCGCCGGACCAAGGCTTTGCGAGAGGTGGACGTGGCCCTTCCTCGAACGCCGGCATGACGGCCGCGATGGGTGCCGTCCCCAGTGCAACGGCAGGAGTGCTGCTTGGCACAGGCGACGGGCCGTGTGGGGAGTCGGCGCCGCCGGAGTTGTGGCTGCGACCGGGGTGCAGCTTGCTTTGAGCACCTGCGCGCAGGAGCGCGGTGGCATCGTGTTCGTCATCTGCGGTGAGGGCCGCGTCAGCGCCATCATCCCTGCTCTGCAGAGTCTTCGAGGCACTCGTGCGGCGGAAGAGGCGCCGCAGAGCCGCCGGCAACGACGAATCAGAGTCTGTACAGGGAGCGCCAGCATTGCCCGCTTCTGGAGTGGCTGTCGGCGCGGTGATAGAGGCTGTCGACACGTAGCGTGGGGTCCCCTGGCGACCGGGGCCGCAAAGGTCGGCTAAAAGTGAAGCATCTGTTTTCTCCAGCTCTACGGCATCGTGCAGGGCCACCGCGCTCATCGTGGCTAGGGCTGCGGGGCGAGGATGCAGCACCGGTGAGGAGTCGGGCGTGGATTCGGCGGAGGAGTGGTGGAGGAGTGAGGCGAACACGGTGGCGGCCGCGGCTGGCAGTGAGGCGCTCACCGGCGCCTTGTCCGCAGTGGGCGGGTCGTGCACCACCCAGTTACTGGGCAAGGACGATGCAGCAAATGAGGCTGCAGTGCTGGATAGCTGCATCGACGGCGATCTCGAGGCGATGAGAGAGGGATCGCCTGAGAATGAGGTGTGCGTGGAGCTACCTGCGAGCGACCGCGGACACGTCTCCACGAGCGGCGTGCCAAGCGCCGAGGCAACGGTGGACGGGGAGGAGGGCAGTACGACCGTCGGTGTGGAGGTGGTGATCACTAGGGACGGAATCGACGGCGACGGATTTAAAGGGAGGAGGCCATCATAGCGATCGCTACGTGCACTAGTAGCACGCTGCGTTGCACGCTGTTCCATTCTCGCTTCTCCCTCTGTTCCCCTCCTCACTCTCGCGTCGTTCAGAAGCGGCAGAGGGAGCGATGATGGAACAAGCCGAGAGGTTCGTCACGATCACGCAAAAAAGATGAGGCTACTCACTTCTCCCCTCCGAAGATATATATATATATATATAGCAAGCGCGCACGAAACAGAGTGAGCGGGGAGGGTAGGTAAGAAGGGGTGGGTGTGCGGGCGGACAAAGGGAGCGAGCCCGAAAGGCGCACCTGACGGAGAGCTGGAGCAGCAGCTTGAGAGAAACAACGAGCACAAAAACCTGAAAATATGGTGCTCGAGATGACGCAAGGCAGCACACCCACCCACACAGAAGCAAGAAAAAAGAGTCGAAAAGTGGTGATGGATGATTGGTGTGGGGAGACGCAGTACCATGAAAGAACGGGAAGGGGGCGCCCGAGAGACGAAATCGGGTGCGTGTGCAACCCACGAGGGAGACGGAGAAGGGAAGGGCTAGGTAAACCACACACACGGACGCACACGCACACATGCAGAGAGAGAGAAAAAGAGAGATGAAGACAAGACGGGCGAGAAAAGGCGTAGAGTGAAGGTGGCCGATATACACACCAGACACGAACGCACGGGCTTATGTGAGAGAGAAAGCAAGGTAGGCCAGTCAGATAAGAGTTTCGAAGAAGGAGAGGTAAGGGGGCGGCGAGCGACGAAACAACGTCAGCGTAAAGAGTTGCGTTGATGAATGCGAAGAGCAATGGACAGGGCAACGGCGAGCAGAAAAGGCAGCGCCAAGGGAACGAGCGCACACCGGCGCACGCACAGGTGTACAACCCCTCTCGCGCCAAAGTCAGCAAACAAAAAACAAAACGGAAAACGGCAGAAACAGAAGCAGAGGGGAGCGAAAGAAAAGAAGGAGCTCACCGCCGCCACGACAGAGGAAAGGGTGTGTATGGGGTGGTGATGGTGGTGAGTGGAGAGCAGGCGCTTGAATGTGTATGGGGAGGCGGACACAAGAAACGGTGGTCTTCTTCTTTTCCTTTCGTCTTCCCTTTCGCTCTTATATCGATAGGCCGTAAAAGCTTCTGTCTGTCTATTCCTGTGCATGCATGCGTGCTTGTCTGTGTTGTCGTTGCCGTTACATAGCAGAAGTTGGAAGGGCGAATATATATGAAAAAGAAAGAAAGATGCGCGTGCGAGAAACAAGGCCGTCGAGTGCACGAGCGAGACAGAGGGAGAGTGACGGAGGATGGATACGCCACTCAAGCACACAATGAGGGATGTAGGGGAGTGGGGCGGTGAGTGGCGCAGGGTCAAGGGCGTATTTGATTTCTTTCTTATGACTTTTTATTTCCAGTTGCTTGCTCTCTCGCTCTCACTTTATGTATGTCTTCCTTTTTGTGCGGTTGTGCGGAGTCGTGCGCGCAGATACACACACACACACACACACAGACCCACACACAGAGGCAACAGACGCACGCCCACGCTGAAACAAACAACACAAAATAAATAAATAAATAAAAAAGCAAAACCAACAAAAAGAAGAGGAACGAAACAGAGGGGAAGATGTAAATAAAAGCACAGGAGAGATCGAAAGCGAAATCAAGTGTGCGATCAACCAACGACCTAAAGGGCGGGCGAGCGGGAGGCCTGAGTGCCGTCTGAAGAACGCCACTGTAAAGGCTCACACGGGTAGCAAAACAAAGAAAAGAAAAAGCCGTAGAGAGAGAGCGTGAGAGAAATGACGATGATGCTTATGTGCACGTTGTTATTGATAAGCAATCCCGCCTCTCTTTCACTGGCACAGCTGCACACGCGCACGTACACACACACACACACACACAAAACAAAAAAAAAACAGAGAAGACCTCACTTTGCCCTCCAAAATCTACGGAACCGTTTTTTTTTTTCGTGCCTTCGCAATCGCACAGCGCCCCCAAAAACAAACCAACAACAAAGTAAAAACTACAGAGAGGGGGTGTGGGTTTCACGCAGACACGCGCACGCGCATTCTCC
The DNA here is from genome assembly GCF_000227135.1 of Leishmania donovani. Classification (NCBI taxonomy): domain Eukaryota; phylum Euglenozoa; class Kinetoplastea; order Trypanosomatida; family Trypanosomatidae; genus Leishmania; species Leishmania donovani. The sequence goes on along the minus strand of NC_018253.1, from coordinate 488,441 downwards.
CGTCACGCGAGCAGCGTGGAGCACTACCACCACCACTACGAAGACAGCAACAACAACAAAGAGAAAAAGGACAAACGAGCGGGAGGCAGGCGAGCTCACCTCTTCCCTTCCACCTTCCCCTGACCTTGTAGGTTCTTGTGCTCTCGTTGTGTGTGTGTGTGTGTGTGTGTGGGTGGGTTTGGCTCACGCTTACTGGCGTACAGGCGAATGTGGTCTTCTCGCTGCCGTCGCCTGTCCCTCCCGTGGTTGGTTGGCTGGTTCGCCCTCGATGGCTGGGAGGGAGGGCAAGGGAGCACAGAAAAAACTGAAAAGCGTAGGGGGTGGGGAGCACTGCCTGAGCTGTGGATGCACGGTGAGGCGAGACGGGAGGGGGGGGGGGGCGGTGGACAGGAGAGGAGAAGGTGATGAGGCAAAGGAGAGTAGGAAATGGTACACAGAAACTTCGAAATGGGTTACTCATGCAGGCACGTGTGCCCATGCGATCCCGCGAGCCTACACGCGGGCATTGCGAACAACCCTCGACATACACGCCTGAGCGCACACATGACCTGTGCGGCCGGATCATTTTTGCGTCGTTGCCGCATGTGCGTGGAGCCCGTGACACGCGAGTTTCGCCCTCTTTTGTTTTCCGTGACGCCCACGCCGTGCCACAGAGGACTCGCGTGCTGACGTCAAGGACAAAGATTTCAAGAGAGATGATCGATCGACTCGCGAGACAAACAGCGGCTGCGGCTGCGGCTGGTGGTGAAGCGCGAGAAACGTAAACGTCAAAAGCCCAACCAATACAGTAATGCACGACCAACCGCGCAGATGCAGACACACACATACACACGCACGCACACACACACACACACACACCTAATACAAAAAAACGAAACAAAACATCAAGCGAAGCAGCGGCGCGCGACTAAAACTTCAGCACCTCTCGCTGCGTTACCTTTGCGTACCAACGCTGCCCATCCGCGCTTCTGTGCTTTTCGTGGGCAGAGATGTCGAAGACATATGGGCCACGCAACGGCGTTGGTGCCCACCCGTCGCCGCACTGCGCTCGCTGCTCTGAGGAGAATAGGTGACCCGGCTCCCAGGAGGAGACGCTGGCATTGGGGACACCACCCTGCATGCTCTGCAGCATACTCAGCGGGTCGTCTGCTGCACTGCCTCGTCGAGTCTTTCCTCCACCACTTGCAGTAGCGCCTCTGCCCCCGATCCCCTCGCCGCTGCCGTTGCCGTCGCCGTCACTGCTGCCGCTATCGCTCCTTTGCTTCTCCTGCTGCTGCGGATTCACGGCTTGGCCGTGCTGTTGCTGCAGACGGCACATCAGTTTCGTGGCCTGCGTCATCTTGCCCTGCTCTAGCAGCACCTGCGCGTCTGGAACGGTCGGGCCCCAGAACGGACACGCAAAGTACATGTCCGCTTCACTGCGCAGGGCAGGCAGAGGCGCCGCGTCGGCCTCGCCACCACCTGAGGCTTTCTCCTTCAGCGTTTGGGCAGCTGGTGTGGCCTCTGCTGCTTCCGTCGCCGGCGGCGGCGGGGCGTAACGGGGCACGTCGCGCGTCGTCCACAGATCCCAGGGCACCGTGGTGTTCAATCCGGGTGTGGGAGGGGCCGGTGTAGGTGGCATGAGAGGTGGAATGGTTGACGCAGCGGAGGCCTTGGCCGCTGGCGCAGCCGCTGACCAGGAAAGCCGCTCCGCCTGCATCATCTCTACGAGCGACTCATCGCTGATGTCCTCGGGGTCGATCGACGGTGGCGGGCGCGTCGCCCAGGCGGAGAAACCGAACGCATGCGGAGGATCTGCTCCCGTCGCCTGGTGTGCAGGGTGGAGGCTGCCGGGGTGAGCCGTTGTAGTCGCCTCTGGCAGCTCCGCCGCGCTCGTGACGGGTATCGTAGCGGCGGTGATGGGTACCACTGGAGCGCGAGGTATCGCAACTGGCATGAACCTCGACGCTCGCAACGCTGCCGCCTCTACGTCGCTGTCCATGGTGCGCTTCTCTTCTATCGACAGGCGCGACTCTGGCGCAGGTGCAGCGGCTGTTTCTGCCGGCGTTGCGCTGGCAGAGGTCCGCACCAGCTCTCCCTCCACCATGGCCCGCATCTCACGCCGCGAGTCGGCCAGTGTGATGAACAGCCGGATAGGCCTGAGAGAGGGAGTGTGGGGTGTCTCAAGGGTGCAGCGTGCCGGCGCCGCCAAATACGCCGCTGCATCCGAGCCAGCCTTCACCGTGGCCTCCTTGCTGCGCAGCATCTGCGCCGGCATGCGCTGATATTGGATCACGAGCGGGACGTCCAGCGGAACGTGCAGGCCACAGCGGCTGCGCGTCGTCGCCCACCAGAGCAGGAACGCGTCGAGGTCCTTACGCGACGAGCTCTCCGAGACACCGTCGAGAAGCTCCTTCGCCGGCGCAGCATCCTGAAGGACGGATGACGAGACAGGCAGACCGGTGGCGCGCGACGGGCGGCGAACAACGCCGAGGCCGCAAGCAGGCTGCGCCGCGCTTGGCTTCTCCGGCTCTTTCATGTCTGCGCTTGCGCCACCCTTGAGCGGCTCTTTCGCAATGGCTGCCAGTGGCAGGAGGGCGTGCCCGTAGGTGTCCATCACCACGAACACGCCGTCTGGCCGGCAGTAGAGCCCACGCGATACCCAGCGCCCCTGGCTCCAGCAACCGGCGTACACACTGCCGTCGGCGTAGCGGCGCAGAGCGATCATGCGGCGCTGGGAGAGACGGAAGAAACACGCATCGCATACCCGCAGCTGCTGCCCATTCACCCCGGACGCGCTGGAGCTGGCGGGGTCGCTCTTCGCACTTGGGACACCGTCTCCTGTGACAGTCGACGGCAGCGACGCGCGGTGCTGCGTGCAGGCATCGCAGAAGACATCCCCGCAAAGGCGGCAGTGATGCCGGCGAAGGAAAAAGGAGAAGGCCGTGCCGCACTGCCCGCACTCGGCAGCGGCGTCGTCGTCTATCATCACTGGAGCAGTGAAGCAGTCGTCCCGCTCGTTGCCGTCGCTGTAGGTCGTCTCGTACACCTCCCCGGTGACACGCTCGTAGATGCGCGTGAATCCGGATGAGGTGCCCTGCACCCATGACCCTTCCACCACGCAGTCGGCAGTGAAGAGCAGCCCTTTGCCATTCTGCTTGTTCTGACTAAAGTCGCCGTAGTAGGCCCCACTGGTCGTCACGAGCTTGCCCATCCCTTCCATCGCATCCGACACAAATGTGCCGCTGTACACGGAGCTGCCATCGGCCAGGTGCAGCATTCCAGTGCCGTGACGCTGGCCATGCACCCACTCGCCGTTATAGACGGAGCCGTCTGGGCTGTAGCCGATACCGCGGCCGTGCGGCCGGACGCCACATGTGTCACTCTCCTCCACCTCACCGCGGTAGTGCACCGCGTGCAGCTTGCCCTTTCGGAACTCACCGAGCAGCACGGAACCGTCGTCAAGGTAGTAGACGCCCTCGCCATGCCATGCGTCTCGCTCAAAGCCGCCCTCGTACCACTCGCCGTTGGGCATGTACTGCGTACCGAACCCGTGCCGCTCCCCGGCGCAGAAGCCGCCGCGGTAGTAGTACTGACGCCCCCACCAGAGCTCGCCGTAGACGTGTGGAATGGTGTGTGATGTGTAGCCACTGTAGATAATGTACTGCGTCGGCGGCAAGATCTTGCTGCAGCTGTGCCGCACCGTCTCTGGGTGGCCGGAGAGGTTTGGCGTCTGGCTGGAGGCCGACGCGGGCGGGAGAGCCGACGCAGGTGATGTACCAGCCACCGCACTGTCGTTGGCGCTTGAGGGTGACGCGGCGGGGGGAGTAGATGGCTTGTCTTCAGTAGCTGCCGCACATGCTTGGGTGGGGGCCAGCAGGTCGTGCGATGCTTCATCGACAGCTGAGGCTTCGGAGGAGTCTGCGGTGGCCGCGCTGCACAGTGCGTTGTTGCCAGTCGGCAACCTTCCATCGTGTTGGCGATGCTCCACCTCATCGAAGGCTGTGGCTGGAACAGCGGAACGCTCGGGAGAGAGGGGCAGGGACTGCCCAACGGCCGAGACCTGCCGAGAGGACTCCTGACTGTGCGCGACCGTGGACAGCGGGTTGGCCGGTTCCCCGGCCTCGTCGTCGACGTCACCACCGGCGACGGCGTTTTTGTTCGCGCCATCGCGAGCATCGTGATGGGCAGCCTCGACGCCGCTGTTGCGCCGCGCCTCACGGTGGTGCTTGTCACCCTCGACGACGGAGGCGAACATCGACATCGGTATCCATAGCTGTGTGTACCGCAGCTTCCACAGAACCGCGCGCACGCAGTCTGCACAGACGGGAACCGTCGAGATGCTCTTCTTGTCGAACGCGTGATCGACCTGCTCTGCAGAGAAGCTTGGGAAGGTGATAGGCCGGGCAGCGCTACCGCTGGCGCTTGTGAGGGTAGTCTTCGCAGCTGCAGCGGTCGAGAGCTGCACCGTCTGCTCCGCCGTCAGGTAGGCGTGACGTAGTAGTGCTTTCACGTCCTCCTGCTGCGCCGGCCCCTCTGTGTCCATGTGCCCCAGGCAGGAAGAGCATGCCGAGCGCAGGCACAGGGTGCAGTGCGCGCGCTTGCGGAAGAAGCTGTAGTCTTTCCCACACAACATGCAGCGCGCATCGGGGGAGGGCGGCGGCGACGGTGGGGTAAAGGATGCCGGCGCATGCTCTGCAGCGTCGCCCATGCGGCTAACCGCTAGCGGCGACGACGCCACAGTCAGCCGCCCACCAGCAACGCGCCGCGGTTCACCACTCACGTCCTCCGGGGCAGCCACCAAGACAGAGGTGTAGCACGATTGCAGCCGCGGAGCAATGGGGCGCGGCACCGTGCTGACACAGTTGCGCGATGCTGCCCGAGCCGTCTGCCACGTGATGAAGTGATCGAAGGCGGACCACGGGCGGTACGGTGTGGCCAGCCGAGGGACGTTGCCGAGCCACTCCCCGGCAAGCACGACACCGGAGTCGAAGTAAACAACCCCGGCGCCGCTGGCGCGGCCTATCACCACGCTGGACGGTGCTTCCGATAGATGAAGCGAGTTGGCGCAGCTGGACATCTTTTTTGCCGTAGGGACGGGCCACGGTACGGAGGCTTGCAGCCCAGCGCCGCTACTGCCAACGGCAGTGGTGGGCGATGCGGCTGCTGTGCTTTGTGGCGCGCCTCTCCCGCCTTTCGCAGTCTCTGCCGCCCACGGTCGCGGCGCGCCCACGGCAGCCGACATGCTTGGGGAGTGGTACAGCTGCGGCCACGGCGTGCCACCTGGCAGCGGGGACGTCTGACTCCCAATCTGGGGCAGCACCACTGCCGCGTAAGTACTCAAATCCATCGTGTATGGGCACCAGGAGCAGGAGAACGTGAAGTGATTGCCAAAGTCAACGAGCACCCGTCGCGGCTGGTCGTTGTCGCTTTCATCGTGCGTGTCGCCGCCGCCGCCGTCACCAACGCTGCTGGTGCCGTGGCCGATAAGACCAGACCCGATAAGCCTTAGGAGGTACGACATGCCAAAAGGATCACGCGCCAGAGCGACGCTCGTGCTGTTGCCGTCCGCATCAGCCGCGTCACTGGTGCCCTGACCGCCATCGGTGGCATGACCGATGCTCCTCGACGGTGAGCCCTTCTCTGGCAACCTCAGCGACTGCGAGCGACGCAGCACGCTCGGCGAAATCGTTTGATACACCGGGGTGATGCGGTTACGCTGATACCAGATGCCTGCCCCGCTCGGCGCATCGCCACACCACCCGCTCTCCAGCACCGACCCATCCGGCCACCACACGCACGCGCGCGTAGCGTCGCGGGCGCCGTTGCGAAAGCGCCCAATATAGACGACGCCATTTGGGAAGGCCCATACACCTTTGTCGCAGTGCAGCACATCACGGACCCAGCGCCCCTTGATGAGCATGGACGGCATCGAGGCAAGGCTGACGGTGTTGTATCGACTGCGGGGCGCACCGGCGGCGGCATTGCCGTCGCCAACACCACCGCTGCCCCTCCGACCTCTCTCCGCCTTCACCCCTCCAGCGCCGTGGGTGGTAGTACCACCGCCGCCGCTATCGCATTGGCCGCCACCGCCGCCTGACTTCCGCTCTTCTGCAAGGTTCAGGGAGCCACCGACGAGGCCGTTCAGGGCAGGCAGCTTGAGCACGCCCAGCCCATCCCGTAGACCGTTACGGAATAGGCCAAAGAAATCGATGAAGAGAGGGGACAAGTCAGCGCGATTCGCCGTGGCACCGCTCACGGATGTGTCAGTTGCTGCCCCCTGTGGCGCCCCGTCGCCGGCTGCACGGCGGCCTTCTTCATGTCCAGCGATGAACGACGCGTTCGTCGAGAGGGTGCTAGACCTGCCATTCCACATCGCGCTCAGCTCCGACGGTTTCAGGGTGGAGCTGCTTGAGCGCATGGCGAGGAAGATGTCCACCGGCATCGTTAGCCGTCCAATACCGTGAAAGACAGACCCGTCCCACTCCCCCTCGTACCCCTCCACGAAGATGTTTTGCTGCCACCGCCCAGCCTGGATGGTTTTGTTGGCGCGCTGCAGCAGCCCCAGCCCATGCCGTATACCGTGGACGTACTGCCCGCTGAACTCAGCCTGCTCCGCGGCGTAGCGCATGTTGCCGGCGCCGTGACGGCGGCTCTTGTGAAAGTCACCAGCGTAAAAGTCGCCGTTCGTGTACCAGAGGAGTCCTCTGCCGTGCATGTGCTCGCCGTGCCACTGCCCCTGGTAGCAGAGGTAGTTCGTGGTGCTTGCTTTGCCGGCCACGATGGCGGTACCGATCGTTGCGGTGACGCTGGCGCTGCTGGTGCCAGGAGGAGGAGGCGTGGCGGGACCTGGGAGCAGCGTTGTGTCCAGAAGGGACGACTCCGGGCTCTCCAATGTCGCCGCAGCAGTTGCTGCCGCGGCTGTGGTGGCATCATCGTTGACGAGCTCTGCTTGCAGCTGCTGTGACGACTGCTGATGCCAGTGCATGGTGCCGATAGTGCGCTCGCCGCGCACAAACATGCCAACAAAGGTCGATACACCCGGCACGATCACGGTACCTTCTCCGTGGATGAGCCCGCTCTGGAACTCGCCGTGCATCGTCGCCCCTGTGCGCTTCAAGGTATACTTGCCTTGTCCGTGGCGCAGCTGGTCGCGCCAGGAGCCTTCGTAGACGTCTCCATTGCGGTAGCGCATCGTGCCGTGCCCGTCGATGCGATCCTTCTTGAAGGTGCCAAAGAACTCGTCACCGTTGGCGAAGCGCATGATGCCCTCGCCGTTGCGCTGATCGTACTCCATGGAGCCCTTGAAGAGAGACCCGTTCGGGTACATGATCTTGCCGTTGCCGTGGCGCTGGTCAAAGGCCCAGTCACCGTCGTACACCTCACCGTCTATCTTGCGTAGTTTTCCACGGCCATGACGGCAGTTGTCGCGCCACTCCCCCTCGTAGACGTCGCCGTTGTAGTACCGCATCAGCCCCATGCCGTGGCGGTAGTGCTTGGCGTCGAAGTCACCAATGTATTCCTTCGGCGCCGCAGCGGTCCCGACGAGCTCGAAGGGTGAAACGTACGAGAGCCCCTTCAGCAGCAGGTTGCTCACCCCTTCCCCAACCCCGCTGTCGCTGCCGTTTGTGTTGCGGGGCCGGTAGTCGACGTATTTGCGCGTGTAAGAGATGGTGCCCTTTCCCTGCATCTCACCCTCTATCCAGGTGCCGTGGTAGGTGAAGCTGCTCGTTACCAGCACACCGTTACCGTGGAACGTGCCGTTGACCCAGTCACCGCCGTACCGGTCTCCTTGCCGATAGCGCTTGCACAGAGCCGTGAGGGTTGCCGCCGCCTGACTCGCGCCGCCGCCTTGCGGCATACCTCGGCCAAAGAAGAAGGAAGCGAGTCCGCCACCCCCGCCGCTGTCACTAGCAGCGGCTGCCGCTTCGGCAACGGTCAAGTTGGGTTTCACCGCTCCATCATACTGGAATAGTATGATGCCACAGCCGCACGGGATGCGACACCTGCTGTCCTCCACGACGGGACCAAAGTAGTGACTGCCATCCGCGAGCACGAGCGACGGCGTCATCCCCTCACGTGGAACAAAAGTTTCAACCTGAAAGGTCGTGACAGGGCGGGTGAGCGGGGCGTTGGGGTCGTAGTACTGCGGTGCTGCATCCGCGGTATTATTCCCGCCTGCCGCATGCGCCATCACACTCAAACGCAAGAAGAAGATGGCGATCGGAGGAGGTAGTGGCAGGGTGGGCGGGGCACAAAATCGAAAAAGATTGCTTTATTTTGATAAAGCGGCGGAGGAAATACCGACAATGATAAAAAAAAAATAGAGCAAGACAGAAAAAGCGCACAGAGAAGCGCAGCAGCAGCAGCAGGGCTCAAAAGCGGCCACAGACACAGACACTAAATGACACAAAGAGAGCAAATCGAGTCGGGGTGAGCCACTCGGCACAGGGGCCGGGGAGCGGGAGCGAGCGTGTGCGAGACGCCCCAGCCGATGAAGAACAGAAAGGGGCGAAAAAGAAGCAGCGATGAGAGAGGAGAGGGGGGAGGACAGAGGGAAGGATGACTACATATATATATATATATATATCTAGTGTACGCGTATGTGTGTAGAGGTGCACACCCCGTGTGCGCGCACGCTCTTGCAGGAGTGTGTGCGGGGTGCCTGTGTGCAAAAACAGAGCGGGAAAACAAGACGGAGACAAGCGCTGAGGCGAGTCGAGCCCGGAGGATGAGGGAGGAGCAAATTATAGTGCTGATGATGGGGAGAGGTGTGTGTGTGTGGGGGGGGGGCAGCTCAACTGATGCAATGTACAGCAGTCACTCTCAGTGCTGATTGAGCCGCTTCTACAGATGCAAGGCCCCGCTCATTGGGTGCGGTGGCGGTAGTGAGGGCGGGATGCCGACATGCACATGCAGATGGTGCCATGGAAGCCGTTGAGTGAGCGGCGCGTGGTGGGGAAGACGGCAGAGCGACACAGAGTGTGGAGAAGGGGTGGGTGGGAAAGGTGGGAGGGAGGCGACAGCGATGATGGTGATGGTACAACCCGAACAGCCAATAATGACTGCCTGCAATCATTGTGCGCCAGCTGCGCGCCACCTTTTCGCGGTTAAAGAAGCATGCAGCGTAAGCCTGGCTGTAAATGACCGAAGAAGGCGGAAGGGAAGCTACAGACAGATGCAACGGCAGCAGCGGGGCCGCAGCTGCGCGTGCAACATCCGAATACACACATGGGCCCCACAAGTACACGTGCCAGTCTTCTCCCCTGCCGCACGTATGCGTGCACTTGATCTCTCTCATCTCGCACGCTACGCTAGTGGCCCGCGCATGTGTGCGACCGCTCTCCATCTTCATTTGTTCTTTCTTTGCGTACGTGCAGCATGTGGGGCGCCGGGAGAGGGAAAGAAAGGAGTCCTGCTCCGCGAGTCGCGCACACGGCACTTCGCGTCCATGACAAGCCAAGCGGCTGCGAATGGAGTTACCCATTTTTCTCTGTGAGCGCTAGAGTGTGCGGTCGCAGAGGGAGAGAAAGGCGTGATGAGGGGGACACCGCGATACTATGCTCTTTCTTCCAGGTGCCCCTTCTCTGCCACACAACATGAGCCGAGGCCCACTCTAAAACCCACGCGCCTGCCACAGGCACCCAGCGCGCGGTGCAACGCAGCCGCAGACACGCATCACAGCAGTGCGCCGACCCAGTCATCTGTGCACGGCCCCTGACCCAAACTCTACCCACCCACCCGCCTCGCAGGGTGGCACTCAGCCTCCCCAGCAGCAGGCAGTGCGAGGGCCGAGCGAGACGCCTTGGTATCACGCTGACGCCTTGCCCATCGCATGGATGGCGCAAGCATGCTCACGGTCGCGGGTCGCACCGGCGCCACGCCGTCCAGGGATTGGCCGCCGGCATCCGTGCCACTGCATCGCACTGACCTCCCCACGTCCTAGGCACCCTGGCCCTGTCACCACCAGGGGGTGGTTCGGCAGTGGCTGGGATAGGGAGGGAGGGGGGAGGAGGCTGCTCGGCTTCCCCGCCCACAGTGGGAGCACTGAACCCTGCGATGTCACGCAGTGAGATGACGCACCCCGTCATCAGGATTACCACGCTCCACCGTCTTCAAGAGAAACGTGCATTGGCAGAAAAGAGGCCTCACGAGCGCATGTCGATGGAGAACAGCGAGAGCGATGCGTCTGCGTGTGTGGGATGGGAAGGGCGACAATTTTCGTCCTTCCTCCTTTTCGTTCTTGCCACGTTACGAGCACGTCTTCACCTTCGCGCTACGCCTACATCCCTTTCCCCTCCGTTTCCCTCTCCGCAGAGGCGTAGACATCATTCTGCGCATACGTGCTTGCGCCTGTGCACGCGCGTGCGCACGTATGCGTAGGATGATGCCCTCCTCCCCTCCCCCACAAACACCAACAACAAAGAAAACAAGCAAATAGCAACCGTGGAGGCGTTCTGTGAACAACAAAACAGAAGAAAGCAACAAGACACAAACTTGCCGAACGGACACGCACCCTGCCCGATACCTTTGCAAGGAGCTCGAAACAGATGACGGGCCGGCGGCGCGGCTTCCTCCCCCATCCAGCTCCTGTTGGAGATGGTGGCGGTAGTCAGGATGGTGATGTGTGGTATGAAGAAGAAACGCGAGAGAATACACGGGCGGCACGTGCGAGATCTCTCACGCGACGTGATGAGGAGGGGGAGAACGTTCGATGCGCGCCTTCCTCCATATCGCACATTACAGCAACAGCGACACCGTATGTTAAGAGAACAGCATCAGCGGGCCGCGTCCCAACGACGTCATCCGCTGAAAGATGGTTAGATACTGACCGTACGCCGACGCAGCAGTCAGCGTACCAAAGCATAATACGACCACCGTGCTCACTGCAACCAGCTGTGCTGTTGTCATGGATTCAAGCCTCTTGAGAAATTCAGGGCCTTCAGAAAAGCGGCGCATCGCGTCGTACTGCGCGCGCTTCTCAGAGTCCAGAAGCGTGTCGTAGGCCTCGTTGATGGCCGACATCTGCTGTCGCGCCTGCTCCTGCGCCACCGGGTCCTTGCCGACACGGTCGGGGTGATTGAGCAGCGCCTTCGCCCGGTACGCCTTTTTGATGTCTGCCACTTTCGATTGCATTGTCACGCCAAGCACCTCGTAGTAGTTGGTGCCCTCGCGCTCACAGATTCCGCCGTGGCCTGCATCCCGAGCGCCTCCTCCTACACCGGCACCGCCAGGACCGTTCGCCGCACGCCTGGAGGCGCTGCCGAGGGGGACAGACGTGAAGGCGAACGCGGCGTGAGCTGCAGCGGCCTGAGCCCGCGCAGCCTCCTCGGCTTCTTCTTCGACTCGCTTGTCCTCCAACTCGTCCTCGACGGTGCGGGGGTGGCGGCGCTCGAGGGCGTCTCGAACAGCGCGCCCCGCGATGAGGCTCACATGCTGAATGCCGGGCGACAGCAGCAGCAGCGTCACGCGTTCTCCCCAGAAAATGCCGCCGCCGGTGGGCTCGCGCGAGAGCTTCTGCCCAAGCAAGACGCCTAATGCGCGAGCCGCGTACACCAAAGTCGTTTGCACCGACACCGCCGCCAGGTCAGCGAAGTAGGGCTTCAGAATTCGCCAGCGCGAGGTTCGCTTTGCGCGCTCTTGGCAAAAGTACGAGCCCCAGATGATCTGCTCCGTCACGAGGAGCGTCACGTCCGCGATGAAGCCGCTGACGAAGATGGTGTAGAGAGGGCGTGACTGGTAGCAGTGGAGGTAGTAGCGCAGCGCCTCCTGGCAGGGCTCCGGCATCCCATCAAACGGCTTCACCCGCGAGGGCCGCGGCGGGTTGCGGTAGAAGGCCACGTCAACGTCCACCAAGCCCGACTGTGAGAAAGGCCGCGGTGTCGCGCTGGAGGCGGAGCCGCCTCTTGTCAAACTGTTCGCGGTGACGCGTGAGGTGCCGCTGCTGCCGCTACTCGCACTGAAACCCCCTCTGGACTGTCGCAGGAAGCTTGGACAGAGGAGCCCCCCCACGAAGCGAAGTAGCCGCGTGCACCACAGACGACCGTAGCGGTAGTCGCGCACAATGGGGTACACGTATTGAAACACAAGCGCGTCCTGGCACAGCCTCGACTCGCTGTACATGCACAACACTGACACCCCGCACTCCAGAAGCCGGAAGAACAGCCTTTCGCTGATGAGCCGGCTGTAGAAGCTCAGGAGCGTGGAAGGACTGAAGCCGCTTCGAAAGAAGGAAAACCATCCGTTGACGTCGCTCAGTGCCTCGGCAATGTCCATCTGGAACAGCGAGCTGCGGAGGTAGTCGGTGAACAGCAGTCCTGCCAGCTCCACCCCGTGCATAGGAGCCGCGAAGAGCACAACGCGATGATTCAGCATGACTATGTGCGTGGGTTACCTGTGAATCTTCTGCGACGGAAAACTGAAAATGATCGACGCGGGGGTCAAGGTTGGCGAAGAGGGTGTCCTCACACACAGGGAGGCACAAGGAGTGGCTTGGCAACGATCCAACGAGCAGCCCGAGAGGGACCCCGCACACACACCTAAAAGCGGGACAGCAGGCAAGCGATCCTGCGTTGGGGGAAAGACCGACAGAAGGAAGGAGGACGAAGGTGACAAGAATAACACCCCAGCTTGCACACCGACAGAGCGTGCGGGACTGAGACAAAGACGTGCTTGCTTGCGCGCACGCGTGTGTGTGTGTGTGATTAACGCCGACACCCAACCAACATTCTCGCGCCCTCGAATGCTCCACCGGATGCGCGACTACGCACACGGGCACGGGCACGGGCACAGGCACAGGCAGGCTGTTAGCGCCCTGTGACCGTGCGCGACGTGCCTTGTTTTGCTTCCTCTCGCTTTTGGTTTCGGTTTCTCCCTTTCTCAGGCTTGGGGCGAATGCTTGGGGATGGGGGCGGCTGTGGGGATCGCGTGTACGAGCACGTGTGCGCGAGCGCACATGCTTGCGCTGTTGAGGGTAAGGGAGAGAAAGAGAGACAAGGCGCAAGAGCAGGGGAGGGTGGAGTCGAGGGGAGGAGGAGGAGGCGCATGCGGGGGGGGGGGAGAAAACAGCGCAGCAACACAAACAGAGCAGAACAAAAAAGAAAAAGCGGTCAGGTTGTTGGCGGACTCACAGAGAGGTGTCTCTGTGTGAAAAGTGAGCGGAGCGGCGCACCATACACACGCGCTGATGCGAAGCGCTGTGGGGTTCCGCGTTGCAGCGTGCCTTGTCTTCCACACGAGGAGGGCGAGAGGACAGGCGAGGGGAGCAGAATTCCTCACCATGACGAGCTATGTGACTTCGCAGTGAAGGAGAGAAGGAGTATACAAAGAGAGAAGAAGAATGCAGTTCGAGCCTCTGCTGGGGTGAAACGGGGGTGTCGGGGTCGGGGATGGGGGTGGGGGTCTAATGAGCAGGGGTTCACACACAAACACACAAAGAAAAAAGAGAAGTCTGTTGATCTTCTCTCTGCTTCGTCTTCTTGCCATCCGCTCTTCGACGAACGCCGCATCATTCAATGGCATGTGCACACACGCACGCACGGACGCACACACAGGAGGAGGCAACATCAAGAGAAGAGCAGGTGTGTCCGGGTGTTCGCGCGGCGTGCGTGCATACCGATTCGTCTCTCCACGCTTTGCCGTCGAGCCGCTTGCACCTAATCAAAGGCGCCAGCCGGCAAGAACAATATCTAAACGTGTACACATAAACACATACACACACACACACACGTATACATATATATATGTATACATATACCTACATATGTACAGGCAGACGAGCAGGGGCACCATTTTCAGAAACGCAGGCGACGTGTACACTGAGCATACGTGTGATATCGTAGTCGTTTTCTGAGACGCTTCTCACTATTCGTTCCTCGTGATTTCTCCGTTGCGCTCAGAGCTGGGTCAGCTCCCCCCAGCTCCACACATTCACGCTGGAGTCCGACCCAGCCGTCACCATGACAGACTTGCCAGCGTGATAGCGCACACGAAAGACAGTCGTTGTGTGCGCCTTGGCCTGCCACTGCACGCTCCAGTTGGTGGTGTCCGCCAGGCTCACAAAGGAGTCCTTGCTGCACGACAGCACCCCTCGCCCCTGCGGCGTGTACTTGATGCTGTGCACCGCGCGGCTGTGGCTGCGCAACATCTTAACGGCCGTGGTGCTGACGCGAGGGTCAAAGATGCGCGTGGTGCAGTCCATGCCGCACGCCGCGAAGGTTATGTTAGCAGGATTCCAGTCCACGTCCCAGATGGTGCGATCGGGCCCCGTGAACACCGCCGCGACGGAGTTTCCTCGGCGGAAGTCGTGCAAGCAGACTTTGCAGTCCTCGCCAGCGGTCAGGGCAACGTTGGGGTCCGTTGGGTGAGGCCTAAGAGCAAAGATGTGGGACTTGTGGGGCACCGTGCTGCGCACGCAGACCCCCGTCGCGATGTCCCACAACTTCACATGGCAGTCCATGCTCGCCGTCGCGGCCTGCGCGTCGCCGACCAGCACCCCAGCGCCGTACACCTTGTGCGTATGCCCCTCCAGGCGATAGACCTCGCTCGGATTGCCGATGGCGTACAGGCGCGCGGTGCAGTCGTCCAGCCCAGCCACCATCCACTTGGCCGTGCAAGAGTAATTCGCCGTCAACACCGAGTTCTTGGACGTGGTTCCAGGCACCTCGTAGCGCGTGATGACAGTGCTGGTTTCAATGCTCCACTCCAGCAGCTGCCGGTCACGCCCGCTAGAGAGCACCAGCGCACCCCCAGCAGGATCGACGACGGCACGTGCTTCCGGGCAAAGTTGCTGCACGTCCGGAGTGCATTCCATCGTGTAGATGGGCGAGCTGTGCGGCACAACTGTCCGAATGAGATGTGGCAGATGACCAGCTTCGAGCTCGGCGGCTACGGCAGCACCATCAGCACCAGCACCGATGACGTCGCCAGCACCCTCGGCGATCTGCTGCGGCTGTCCATTGTCGTTGTCTTCCTCTTCATCCATGAAAGGGTCCACCATTTTCAGCAGCGCCTCTTGCACCTTCACCTCACCGGTGTTGGGGTCAGTATAGGTGACTACCGGCACCCGCTTCACCTCCCGGGTGCGCTGCTGCTGCTGCGCGGGGTACGTGCTGGCGGCTCCAGCCGACGCCGCCGGCAGCTGCTGCATTGTATGAAGGTCCACGGTGTAGCTGCGCTTCTTCATGACGACCGTGCACGTGCCGCGCATGTTCAAGAAGGCGTCCTCCAGACGGTCTGCCGACTCCTTCGCGTACGGCTCCCACGTGCCTGGCCGCTCTAGGTCCTCGACGAACCACCCGAACACCGTCCCCTCTTTCTTCGTCTCCGGCGGCGGAGGGGGGATGCTGTGCCCAGTGATCAGCGCACCTTCCATCACTCGCCCCACTTCCTGTGACAGCGTCTCACCTGGCTTAAGAAGGCGAGCAATGACACGGAGCGTGTCGCCTTTCATGTACGAGATGGCAGCCCCGGGTTTGGTTCCAGCTGCTGCTGCGGCGCCGCTAGTGCCTGCAGCCCTAGGTGCGCTCGCTCGGCGACGTGGATTCGCTCTCGCAGTGGTGGCAGCCGCCCTCGAGCTGCCGCCTGTCGTGAGTGACAACGCCACTCCGCGGGACTGCGGTGAGACGCCACCTGCGCCCATCTCTGGCGTATGTGCGCGTATAAGGGGAGGCGAAGGGGCAGGGGGGCGGGGCAACGAGAGGGAGAGCGAGGGATACAAAGCGAAGGAAAAACAGGCGAAGGTGAAGAAGGCGGCAGGACGGCGGCGACGACGACGCTTCGCAGGAGCACAGCGAATGGGGGCGCAAGAAGGGAGGCGAGGGGAGGGAATAGACGCAGGAAGTTGCCGGTGCGGATGAACGCCCTTGAGAAGATACACGCAGAGAAGGACTAGTGGATGAGTGCCGCGACTAAGCGCGACGCTGCGGAGAGGAAGAGGGGGAAGGGAGGAAGAGATGGGAAGGGGAGGGGGTGATGACTTGGCCTGAGGAGTAACAAAAGAAAACGCAAACAAAGCAGCAGCAGCAGTATGCTTTCTGAGGAGGCGCTTCCTCACCCCCCCGCCTCGTGCTTCTTCTGCTTCTTCTGCCGCCTTCGGCTTTTGGCCACGGACTTGCTGGTAGCGCAGGTGCACCGCCACCCACGACAGCGAGCTCAAGCGGTGAGGCACGAGGGACCAAAAAAAAGAAGGGGGAAGGGGGGGAGGAGGGAGGATGCGAGGCGACGGCACACAAATGAAGAAGCGGTGAAACTATGAAAATACTTTGGCGCTAGGGAGCGCACTCTCGCGTGGCAACACTCTCAGAGTGAAGCGTTCCGCGCAGAGGGCGGACTGGACAGCGGAGGGAGGGGGATGGGCGAGGGGTAGAGAGGAGAGCAAGAGGGGTTGGTGATGGAAAGAGAGGACGAGGGCCACTTGCACAAGGATACTTGGAGTAGGGTGAGAAGCGGACGAAGCCGTCTAGAGGACGAGAGAGGCGCCCATGCACAATATACACAGATAGAAATGCACGCAGAGAGAGAGAGGTGCCCCAAAGGCCATGCGTCGAAGTTGATTAGGCGATGCTGGAAACGGGAGGAGCAGTGAGGGAGAGGGAGGAAGCAAGCACGCTTTCTAGAGAAAGTGAGGTGAGAGGCTGCATTGGCAGCCGAAGAGGGGGGACAGGAGTGGTAGAAATCGAGAGAGGGTAAGACAGGAGGGCCGAGAGAGCGGCCGGGGAATGGATAACAGAGTTGTCCACAGAGCAGTCATGCATGTATGTACGTCAGCCGCGAAGTCAATGTGGCGGGAGGCGCACGTGAGAGCTGCTTCGCACGCATTGACTTGTGCGCGCGTACCAGGCAAAGAACTGCGAGCGTGATGCTGATGGCGAGAGGCGTGCGCTTCCTCCAGAGAAAGCCGCCTGCAACTCGGGAGGTGTGGGCACATTCCGCCTGCGCCTCTTTTTCTTCTTTCGGAGGATATACTTACGGCATTCTTTTCCGTGTGCGACGTCCCATTCAGCGCAACCGCCAAAGCAAGCAAGCATACACCATGACAGAGCGACATAGACGGATACGGGCAGCCAAGAACAGCATGCCAGGGAAAGAGGCACGCAGACGCACCCATATACACACGCACCCACTCGCATATGCAGCAGCCTTCTCTTTCTCCGCCCCTTCACACGCCTTCGCTCGCTCTCGCTCTCTCTCTCTCTGTGCGTCGAGCGACACAAAGTGGCCACCTTGACCCATCACATCAGCACCAGGCGCACAACAGCGTGACCGCGCGCCCTCCGCGCACATCGAATCAGCGGACACAAACCTGCACGACATCGGGCACAGCACACTCGCCCGTGCACGCATGCGCGTGCGTCCGCAAAGGTGGTTGTTGGCACTGCGCTGCCCTTTTTCTCTCTCACAGACCACCAGTGGGCACTGAGTCACTGGTAGACATGTGCGCGTGTGTGTTTGTGTGTGTATGCGTGACGTTGCCAGCGCTGGCGATGGCTCATGGAGAAAACGAGCGACAGAGGGTTGCCTTGCGCCAAGCGCCGGCGGAGACACAACAAAAAGCGAACACAGAGTAGCCACGGAGAGCGAGATCGAGCGAGTGTGCCGAGGGACCACAACGGTGAGTAGGCAACCACACAAGGCGCCTTTTTGCGAGATGCAAGAAGAGCAAAAAAAAGTCGCATACAGACCTCACTCCTCTATGATCCCGCTCCGCACCCTCCACGTCGGTGTGCCCGGCAGGATGGAGATGTGCCCCTTCGGTACACGCCCTCCTCTCTCCGTCGTTTCTGACAGCTCTTTCTGATTTCTGTGTTACTCGTGACGGTAGCCCAGCTGCGCCCACTCATCCTCCAGCCCGGCCGATTGGTAGAGATGCTCTAACGCCGGTACACAGGACTTGCGTATCCACGCCACCCAGTGCGACACCGGCAGGCCATCTGCCTCCATAGCGCTATCCGCCAGGTTTGCTCCAGGGCCACCATCAGCCGACAGCGCGTGCGGCGTTTTCGTGCCACCACCCCGGCTCTCCTGATCATGGTTCGCATCTGCACCACCGCCACTGGGCGCCGCGCGGTGCGGCCTGCGCTCCGCCACGTGCAGCGAGCAGATCATGTACTGCAGCACCTCACCTGCGAGTTTGGCTTGTGCCGCGGCGGCAGGAGTACCATCGCTGCCATCCTTGGCACTCGCAGGCCCGTCCCACAGCTCCGTAAAAACTGGTCTGGGAAAGCCACAGTGACGCAGTGTGATGAGGCACGACTCGAGGTTGAGAGCGGGGCGATAGCGACGGAAGACCCTAGGCACCATAGGCTTCTGCGAGTCTGCCCTGACTGTGGACGCTGCCGCCTGGCCCTCCGCCGTGCTGATCCCCTGCGCCTCGCTGTCGCCCATGCTTGTGGAGTCATCCTCGTCCCCGCCATCGACCTCATCACCAGCACTGACGAGCCCCCGGCGCTCCGCCAGCACAGCCTTGCGCACCTCCTGCTGCCACTCGCGCTCGCGCCGCGCGACTGCCGCAAATACCTGCCGCACTTGCGTTGACTCGCCCCACTGGTCGAGAAGCTGCATGTAGAGGTTGACCGTCCCGCGGCGCCACTGCGTCTTATCGTAGTGCGGGTAGCACAGCCTCTGCAACACGGCCGGCGTACTACAATGAGGACAAAAACCTGCCCGTGCGCTGTGCTGTGTCGCGACGCCGTTGTCGACAGCGGCGCTGCAAACGTTGGCGGGGATAAGCTGGCCTCGCACTGCAGCATCGAGCAACGTTGCCCAAACCAGCTGCAGCGGCCGGCGCAACAACGCATCGAGGCGATGCCGCCGATGTTCCTCCCGCAGCGGACTCCCGCGACAGGCGAGGGCAGCTTGGGAGTGGCGCCGGAGTTCCATGACCAACCGAATCGACAATGCCAGCGTCGACATCTCGTCGGTATCGCTTCCTAGTGCACCGCCCAAAGACGCTGTTCCAAACCCCTGCTTCTGTTGCTGATGAGCATCATCGTGGAGAAGCGAGCGCAGCATCCACGCACACCACGGCAGTGGCGCCGGTGGAGCACTCGACGGCACGACACACACATCTTGATTGTGGACGTGAGCGACTGAAGAGGGCTCGCGACTGCCCGACATGAGCAATGGGCTTGACCGGCACAGCACAGCCACGACGGCGTCGCGCGTAAAGTCCCACTGCCGGCGGCCGGCTTCCGCTCTTGGCCCTGAGACTGGCGCCGACGACGATGACGGGCTTAGATACGTGGCCATCAGCCACCGCACACCGGCAGCTGCTGCCAGAGCTGACGCACTGGATGCGGGCCCGCTCTGATCACGGGACGTGCGATCCGCGCTGACGAGGGATCGCGGTGGTCCGCTGCTCACCGCCTGCTGCTGCTGGTGCGGTGACGGCACACCGAGTTGGCGTGCTGTAGGCGAGCCAGCTAGCACAAAACTATCAATGGCCTGCAGCTCGACTTCAAGGCAACGCTCTGACATAGGAGGCATGCAGATGGTCGCGAGGAAGGCCACGTAAAGAACCAGCGCGTCATTCTGCAGTTGATGGTGCTGCTGCGAAGCAGCCGCAGCCGTGCCAGTTGGCGCCGTCGCTGAGCCTCTCATAATAGTCTCGAAGGCCTCGCGCGCCACGGCCGCGAGAGCGGAGTGTGTCGGCGAAGGTGACACCGCCGGCGCGTCTTGCGGCGAGCCTGTGCCATGCGCCGTCTCCCACAGGAAAGAGAGCAGTGAAAAGTTGCCAGACGGACCAACGCCGCTCAGCGTTGATGATTGCTTGTGGAATCGCGCTGCGCGGCGCGCGGCTTCCAGCACCAGCAAGGCCGTTGTAGGGCGCAGAGAAGGCTTGCGCTGCCGCGAGCGTCTGCCTTTCACGCCGCCCGTTGATTCCGTTGTCTTCGCGGCCGAACCCGCCGCCGCAGCCGCCTGGTCTTGTGGGAGATGTACCAGGAGAACCTCCAGCACCCTGTGAAGCAGGTAGCGCATGCGATGCGTCGGCGCCGCGTATGCTGCATCCGAGTCCTTGGTGGGCATCAGCGCTTTACAATCATCGTCGTTGCCATGGGTGCCGCTGCTTCCCTTGCGCGTTGCCGTGTGCGACACGGCGGCCGTCTGTGCGTGGTGAAGCTCACGCAGGAGATACGTGGCGTAGTGATGATGGATCCCTTTAGGGCTGAAAGGGGAGCGGTGGCGCGGCAGATGAGCTCGAGCCGAGGAAGGCGAGCCTGACATCAGCGGCGAAGAGGGTTGTAGCTGATGCGCTGATGTTGACACTGCAACGGTGTTAGCTACATCTGCTGCTGCTGCTACGTCGCTTTCCGGCTTCTGCCCTCGATGCAGCTCCCTCCATGCGCTGTAGACGCCTTCGCACACCTCCAACGGTGCCGCGGCTAGCGATTCAGCAGCATCGGTCGCGGATCGGCTACTACGCAGACACAGAAACAGAAGCCACTCCGTGACCGCTGCAGTAACGCACGAGGCGGTCTGCACGAGCTCAAGCCCTCGCCGCCAGGCTGGTACATCGTTATGCGAGGGGGCTAAGATGCTGTCGCCCGGACTGCCGCTGCCGCACATGTCAGCGTCGCTTACGAGAGCCGCCAAGGCACCGGCCGACTTTGCCAACACCGGCACATCTGTCCCTGTGGCACGGCTATCGACAACCCCCTTGCTGCTGTCGCTTTTTGGGGTTCCTCGGTCCTGCTTAGCGAGCATCTGCAGCTGTGTCAGAAGCAAACTTTCCGGCGTGTGATCAGTCGAGCCCGACGTGTTGACGGTGGAGGAGGATGGGGGGCACACATTTGATGGCCCAGGTGGCGCGGCTAGAAGACTAGCACTGAGCTGGTTATCCGTAATCGCCGCCACGGTGGCGGCATTGTGTGATCGCAGTGCTGATGCAGGAGCCGCATCGTGCATGTGGCGTCGTTGCTGCCACAGCGCGATCAAGGGAGAGGGGGAGAACGAGATCAGCCTTGCCCTTGACGCACCCGGTGGTGGGTTGCTGCCCATACCACAAACTACGCCGGAAGTTCGAGCAGACGGCACCGAGCTTATGCGACACCGCAGCATATCGCCGCTACCGCCAGCAGCAGTCCTGCAGCCGTAGCTTCGATGGTAACAGCTCACATACAGCGACGGTGGCAACCGCTTCATTATGGCCGGACTGTGAGTGACGCTACATGGTGGTGGTGGTGGTGGGGAGTAAAGCCCACGAGAAGAGCAACGATGGAGACGAGAGGGGTGAGAGAAAGGTGAGGCATCGACAGAAATGTTCTCTGCGAGAGGAGCTGCTACACTGTTCTCCCCACATCCTGCAGAAGATTACCAGTGCCTCAGCTACAAAACCGAGCATCGCACCGGCAGCAGCGCGAACACAAGTACCACGTACATGTGTGCATGTGCCCGATCCCACTGAGCTGCGTCTCTGTTCTGCTTCGTCCACCGAACGCCGGCACACCATTGCACACGGTGCGACCTGGAGCGACTCAGCAGCACCGAGAACGCATAGCAAGAACGAGATGGATAGATAGGTGCGATATAGGAGAAAGCTAGAGGATCAGACAGACAGAAGCAAACATCTTCATGGGCACCTCCCCCATCTACCGAACTCCGCCTGTTTCCTTCCTCACCTCTGCTGCTGCTGCGTGCATGTGTTATCTTGATCTCTAGTTTCAAGTCCTTCGTTGTACGTGCAACCACGCACACACACACACACTCTCTATGAAGGGCATTCAAAACAAAACGATTAGACGATTCTTTAGATACGCATGTGAAGGTGCTTGTGTGCCATGCATGCCACACAACACTCTCGCACATCCACATCCACATTCAATCAACCGACCGGCCGTCCGACCCAACCGCCATAGCAACATAAAAGGCACACGAAAAAACGAAAAAAAAAACGAAGTAGGTGATCA
Source organism: Leishmania donovani (assembly GCF_000227135.1). Taxonomy (NCBI): domain Eukaryota; phylum Euglenozoa; class Kinetoplastea; order Trypanosomatida; family Trypanosomatidae; genus Leishmania; species Leishmania donovani. The sequence goes on along the minus strand of NC_018253.1, from coordinate 466,557 downwards.
CAGCGAGACATGCACGCACACACACAAACACAAACGCAGAAACGCAACGTGAAGGCGACCGCTGACGAAAAGTGTTCAAGGAGTGTGTGTGTGTGAAGGAGGAGGTATTGCGGGGGAGGGGGTGCTGCAGCGGCGAGAGAGGTGAACCGCTTGACAGATGTGGATGTGCACTCGCAAACACATCCAGATGCGGAGTAAAGTCGGCGGTGTTGGCAGAAGTGCTCTCTACCCTTAACATTGGCGACGCCGCGAGTACAAGCCCAGACGTATGCGCGGGCGCATTCAGGCATCCAGCTCACTCCCATTTCTCCGCGCAGCCTCTCCCTCGGCCTTTCTCTACCGCATCGCCCCTTCTATCCAACCTGGAGACCTGTGTGAGAGTAACAGACAGTGGTTCTTTTTGCTCTTGCCAAGGCAAAAAGATCGGCAAGAGAAAGGGATACAAGTCGGAACCACAGCGCGGAGCTCCTTGAATCCTTACGGCGCGCCGTCACCGCGTTGTGATTCACTTCTTTGCCTCTTCCTCACTTTTCTTACGGCGCTCCACCACGTCGTAGTTGTACAGCCGCGACGTGTTCACCTCCAAGATCGTCTGCTGCTCCTGCAGCCACGCCAGGTCTTCCTGCGTCGCCGCGAGGTTCTCGGTGGCGCTCTTCAGGTTGCGCTCCAGCAGCTGCGTGGCTTCTTCGAACGTGTACTCGACCATCACGTTCGCGCCGAGCCAGAGGTGCACCGTCTTCTGCGGCAGAACCTTAGCCTGGCAGAAGACACTCTCCGTTAGTCCGTAGTTCGTCGTGAAGCCCTTGCCGCCGTTCTCTGCCACTAGCGACTTCTTCAGATACTCCAGGGTCTGCAGCGTCTTCTTGATGTCCGGAATCTTCGCCTCGAGGTTGGCTGTCGTGCGGATCAGCCGGTGCTCCGCGAGCTTGTACTTGCTGTACTGTTCACTGAAGCGCTTCAGCAGCGTCTCGGCACTGTCGCCGCTCGACTTGACCAGCTCCGCCACGTTCTCGACGAAGGCGACCTTCGGAATGCCACGCGGGCTCACGTAGTCATCCTTGAAGGTGTACTTCTCCAAAATAGCGTTCATGGTTCGGGTAGGTAAGGGATACCAAATCAGCAACAGCAACCAAAACGAAAAAAAAAAAAAAACACAGTGAATCGGGCAACGATGATGGCGATGCTGGTGACTTGAATGATGGCGCGACAGGTACAGCGCACGCGGGGGTGCGGTAGGGAAGAGAATGCCGACCGACCGACCGACACACACACACACACACACACGCATGCGCACAGGCGCGAGTCGGACGCAAAACGACAAAAGAAGACGGAAGTTGGAGGACGGAGGCTAGGAAGAGGAAGAGGCGGTGGGGCACGGCGCATGGAGAGAGCAGGTGAGGGGAGGGGGAGGGGGCGGAGGCGATATCGAGCGGCGCGCGTTCAGCAGGAGGCGGATGAGCGACAGAGTCCTCACGCTCCCACCCTTCTCTCTCTCGCGCGCGCACACACGTGCCGAGCAACGGAGAGGGGATGGGTGTGTGTGTAGTTAGGAGGCCTCACACGAGACAGCGTCGTCCGGGAAGACCGACAGGAGAGGGAAGGGATTGCGACTACGCTTGTTTCTCGGCTGTCATGATTCATGCTTAAACAGCTGCGGTGCAGCTGCCTGCTCGCGCGTTCATGGAAAGAGACCCCACCCACCGACACACCCGGAAAGGGTAAAAGAGGAGGGAGGGGAGGGGAGAGACCCACATACACAGAGGGAGAAAGAACGGGCACGCTGATGTGCGTGTGCGTGTGTGCATGTACGAGGGGCGTTTCGACAAGGACCATGCGGGCGGGGCAAGCGAACAAGAGTGGGCAGTGACACCCACCCCACACACATACACGGTGGGAACGGAAGGCGGAAAATCACGCCGACAACACGAGTTGCCGGCCCCCTTTTTCATTGGCTTTTCCTCTCACGGCTGCTACGTGCTGGCGAGAAAAACGGGTTTGAACACCGACAACAGGAGGTGCGGGCGAATACGCTCGCGATACCAAGCGGACTGCAGAAGGTTCAACTCTGGTGGTGCATAGAAGAGGGCAAGCCGCCCCTCGTAGGCCTCCTGAAGAAGGGCGATGGCCGCACGGTGGACGTCGAGGGCACCCTTGCCATGCTTCACGAAGAGGCCGCGTTTCTTTGCGTAGGCCTCACACAGCTCGTAAGAACTCCAGCCAACCTCCGGCAGCGCATGCTCGGGTCGCTGCAGTCCGTACGCCTTCTCGATTGGTAGGTACGCCGCCAGGTAGCTGATGCTTGTCTGCGGGTCGCGTGTCTGGGCGATCTGGTGCGTCCCAAGGACAGCCTGCAGCGGACGCGGCACGCCGAAGACGGGGAGGGCCAGACCGGGGCTATCCACCAACGTCAAGTGCTCGCTCGGCACTGGGATTGTCTGCATATGCTTCGTGTGGCCTGGTGTGGCACTCACCGAGACCACCTTCGTGCCGCGAATGCAGTTGAGCAGGGATGATTTGCCGACGTTGGGGTGGCCAATGAAGCCTATGTGAAGGTACGAGGGGCTGTCTGGCGCCCGGTCCTCCACAGCGTCGTCGCTGTTCGCGCTTCCGGAGTCGTCACCAGCTAGAGTACCGCACATGCCACCACCCCCACCGCCTCCGCCGCCGCGACGAGCCGCATTTCTCTTCTGCGCTTTCTTGTGCTTGTGTGCGGCACGCAGCGCCGCACACGGCAGCGACGACGTCGCGTACGCCGGTGAGGACGACGGGGCCGCATCGGACCGCTCCACCGCTGCGGTATTCACTCCGTGCGCCGTGGCACGCGCGGCGGTGCCCAAGCGGCGACATGTCGCCAACAGCTCGGTGATCTTGCCAGCTACCACCTCGAGCTCCTTGTAGGCGCGGCGGTCCTGCTGAAGCGCGTGCTGAGCGGCCATCATTCCCACAAACATCTCCGTGGTGTCGTAACGGAGGTCGTCATCCTCTTCGCTCTCGTCGTCGTCGTTGCCATCTGCTGCGCCGCGCTGATCACCGCCAAGGTGCTTCGCCACGCTTAGCCGGCCAGTGCGCAGCTTCTCGTACATGTGCTCGTTCGCCTTCTTGCGGTTCTTCTGCCGCCGTGTCACGTCCACATCACCGTCGCGTTGCCCTGCCGTTTCAGGACGCGGGTTAGCGGTGAAGGTGCGCAGTACAATGCGCCCACTAGCGGAGCCCCCTTGACCAATACCGTCGCTGTTGCACCACTCGGTATCCTTCTCTTCCGGTTGCTCCGCTGCATCTGGCGGCTCCACGGAGAAGCCCAAGTCATCCAAGTAATGAAACAGGAACCGCTGCCAGCGCCGGAGCGTGGAGGCTGGCACGAGGTCTTCCTTGTTCAGCACAAACACGCACGGCTTGCGCTGCTCCTTCGTTATGTAGGTGAGAAGACCGAGGTGGGCGTGTATGATGGGGTACCGCGCATCGGCCACCACGACAAGGATGTCACTCAGCTCCACAGTGCGCCACAGCTGCTGCCACACCTCCACGTTCCGTTCGTAGGAGCTCACCTCCAGGCCCACGAGCGCCGCAGGAAAGGGGTAAGCGTCCACACAGTCCGTGTAGAGGGAAAACCGCTTCTTCTCGATGCTTCTGATGTACTGCGCGTCGCCTTGATTATGGCCCTTCGCGGCAGCGGCGCCTGTGCGGACTGCGGAAGCGCCGACATCGTTGCTGTCTGCTCCACTTGCCTCATTATGGCTAGAGCTGCGTTGACCCGCGCACGCCACCTCCTCTTGCCCGTCTTCTGACGCCGGGGTGGCGGAGTCGCCTCCAGCTGCTTGAGGATCTGCCGCTCTCGGCCGGTCCGACTGCAGTTGGGTTGAAGCATCACCAGCACCGGCCATGATTATGCTTGCATCTGCCACCACTGCGCTGCCTTCCGCTCCGACGTGCCAGCCTCGCGAGGGCAGTTCCACCGCGAACGGGAAGAATGTGCTGCTACTCACGCCGCCGAGCGCGTCCCCGGCCGACGCCACCAACGGGCGCTCCATGCGGCGCCGCTGCTCCGCCGCGATGAGGGCGAGCTTCTCCTCCGCGCACATTGGCGCACCATCTCCGCCGTCCCAAGCGCCGCCACGCTTGGAGTTCGTGCCTGCCGACACCACTGCCGCGGCTGAGGACGCAGAGGATGGAAAGGTGAACCACTCTCCGAACGGGATGCCTGTTGGCGGCATCGTTGTGCGGCACGGAATCGGTTGATAGCTCAGCTGCTTGCGGGCGGCAATGACGGCGGCAGATTCTTTGACGAAGATGCTGCGCACACCATGCTGACGGTCTGCGCTGTACATCATGGTCGACGGTGCGCTGCGCCGCAGCTTGCCTCCACCTTCGCGGTTCGAGCCATCCGATGATGCACCGCTGCCAGATTCGTCGTCCTCGTCGTCACCGCCGACAGCTTTTCGATGCGCGGCGGCGTTCTCTTTTTCGCGCCGCCGCGAGCGGCGTCCACGCGCTGAGTGCTGCAGATTCGCTCGCTCGCGCAGGAGAGAGTCGAGGACTGCCTCGGAAGCATCCTCGCCGCGCTCCATGAGCTCCTCGCGCAGCTTCTCCCGCTCTCGGTCGCGCACCTTTGAGCGCTCCTCTTCATCCCGCTTGCGCTGCCGCTTCGCCTGCAGCTGCTCCTTCTTCTTCTTGCCACTGAACGGCGGCATTGCAACGCGTGTGTGTGCCAGTGAGCGAGAAGCTGCTTGGGGTGTGTCCTTCTCTTTTTCTCACTGCTCGCCTTGTGCTCTTCCGGCGAAGCCGACTTGCTCGCGCCCGTGCTTCCGTTGTGTCGCGGCCTTCTCCTTGACAGCTCCGAGTGCCTCTCGGGCCTCGAGAAATGATCAGCGCTGGAATACGCACATACGTGTCACGATGAGAGAGAGAGTCCGTGTCTGAGTAATGGCAGGCAGAGGGGAGAGGGAGGGAGAGCTAGCATGCAAGCGATGGGCTGGGTCGTGCCAACGCGGCACGTACACGACAGTGCCCATGCACCGCCTTTTGGTGCGCGTGCGCTCTGTGATCCATGCATCCGTTGTCTTTTTTCTTTATCGCTTCGCGTGTGGAGGGCGGACTGAGGGGTTTGGACATTGGGGTGCGACGCGATACTTCAGACTCGAGAGCGGGGGTGGGGGTCAGCTGTGAAGTACTCACACGGGAAAGAAGCAAAACGTCGGCGACAAGGACGACGGCAGCGTGCGTGACGTGCCCCTACGCAGACACACACACAGGCACGTCGAAGAACATCTTCAACCGCGTGCGCCTAACGAAGTCAAGGAGACAGACCGAAGAGAAGCAACGACGCCGCTGCGACTGTCCCGATTCCCCGAGAAACTTGATAACTACCGCCTCCCACTCCCTCCCACACAAGCCTACACCAACCCACGCCCTCCCCAGGGAGAGGGAGAGGGCGACGGAGGGATAGACAGACGTGGTTGAGAGGGGGCCTTGCGTGCATCCGCTTTTCTTCGTCCGGTTTATGCCCTGCCCGCCGCGGGGCTGAAGGGATGGTGGTGGCGGTGGTAGGGGAAGGGGTAGCGAGGGCGAGAGAGGAGAGAGTCTCTGCAAGAGCTGTCTCGTCACGGTCGGAGCGAACGACGTAGGCGCCCCCTCCCCTTTGTAGATCTGCACTCCGACGAACTTCAACGCGGCGGGCCGTGACACTTGTGAGGGCGCACTGATTCTCTCGCCACCCGCGACGGCAGCGTCTCTCTCCTCAATAAAGGAGGGAAGCCAATCGTGACCGCGCGTCTTGGCTCTTCGGATCCGTCGGATAGAGCTGGAGAAGGGACATGATCAACGTTCGAACTTGCGGCACTCGTGCCTTCGCCATCAGTACCCGCTTCGCCGTCGTATCGATCGCCTTGCCGTCCATGAAAACCTTCATGCTCTCTTCGGCGCCTCCGGCGTCCGGCGCATCGGCCTCTGCAGTCCGCGATGACTGCGAGAGATGCGTCCGACTCAGCTTCAGATTGCTCTTCAGCAGCTCAAACAGCTGATCTACGATCGCAGATGGGAACGCGCTGCCATCGAGTGCTCGGCTGTCGATGTTGTCGATGATGCGCAGCATGTCCAGGCAGTACTGGCTCTGCCCCGCGATAAGCGCCTCCATCTCCTTTAGGGTGTTGCGATGCTGCGCACCGCGCACATCGTCGGTGTCCATCGCGGCTAGGACGCTGCAGAGCCGGTTCGCATCCTGCGCCGCCAGCACCGCCGCTGTGCGCAGCTCACCACGAACCAGGTTCGCATCCACCAAGGCCAGCACCCGCCGCAGCACGAGGTCGCCTTGAATGGCCTCAAAGTCTTTGCGCACTGCATGACGGGCCCAGTCCACGTTGACGCGCGCCACATCGCCGAGCGTCGCGTGCGACCGCGCAAGGTAAAGCGCCTCGAGCGCACAAAGCCGACCGAGTGCGTAGAACTGCGGGGCTTTAAAGTAGTAGGCCTGCATCTCAGCGTCGCTGAGGCGGCGCACGTCCATGCCCAGCTGCTTGTGCAACTCCTGCAGCTCTGCGTGCGCCTTTTTCTTTGCTTCCTGCAACGTGCGTCGCAGACCGTCGAGTTTCTCGGCTTCCTCGGGCAGCTGGATCATGTCCGCACCTACTAGGGCGTTCATGATCTTCTCCTGCAAGAACGCCGTCGAGGCGCCACTGAGAAGGTCTGCTGTGGCGGCGGAGGGGAGCGGGCTGGCACTGGCGCCGCCCGTCCTGCTCGACTTGTTCTGTCGTGCGAGAAGATCCACGTTCATTTCCTTCTGGTAGTGCTCGAGGAACTTGATGAGGATGCTGCTCAGTCGCGCCTCAGCGACGTGGCCCACGACCTTATCGACAATGGTGCCTTGCATCACGAAGTATGTAATCGGCAGCCTCGCGCGCTCCACCGAGAAGGCGGAGGCTAAATTGCGGTTCTCGTCCGCGTTGATCGTGCAGAGCTTCAACCACTCCATCTTGTTTGGCCGCTGGGTTGGCGCAGCAGATGAAGCTGGCGACAACGTGGACGGAGCTGCGTCGCCCTCAGCGGTTTCTGACACCTGCGTGCCGTTCACCTCCACGGTTAGCTCTGACAGTGACACCTCCGCTGCGCCGCCACCGCTGCCGCTCGTCGACGCTGCTGCGTCCAGCCCTGTTGCCTGAGCGTTGATCGAATCCACCAGCTTCTCGGCAGCTTTCAGGTACGCGGAGCAGTTTCTATTCGGTATGTAGTAGATGAGGCAGATGGCTTGCTGCGACTGCAGCACCTCTGCTTCAAAGTTCGCCGCATTCGTGACGTACGAAAGATGGCGAGCGGCGCTGCAGGGGTGCGGCGCCGAGCCTGGCGCACCGATGCATCTGCGAGGGTTCGCACGAAGCGACGATGCCGATGACGACAGGAGACGTGCACCAAGATGGCTGCGCGACGACGACTGCGTAGTTAGCAAGCCAGTGACAGCCGCCGTTCTTCTCTGCCACCCGTGGGCAGCGCGATCGGCTACGCCTCGGAGGCCAGTGACATCATTAGGAACGGGCGCACGCCGATAGAGGCTGCGCCACATTATGGAAGGGGCGATAAGAGGGTTGGTTGGGTGCACTGAGCGCTATGTGTGTACGTGTATGTCTTGGCCACAGCAGCGCAGAGCGAGCGAGAGGGGTGTGCGGCGGCGAAGCAGAGAGGGAAAAGAGGGCGTGTGTGTGCACGCGGGAGGGGACGCACTGCAACGCCGGTTTTCGAGGAGGAGGCGATGCGGGAACTAGAGGAGCACCTTGAGCTCGCCGCTGCCACACAGATGCAGCTGAGGCACAGACACTCACATTGCACGCATATGCCATAGCATCTTCATCTAGCTGGGCACCGCAGATCTCTCTCTCTCCAGAGAGGTGTCGACGCTCCACCCCGCAGTGGGTCATGCATGGCAGGAAAGGATACGCAGAAGAAGCAAAGACAACGCGAGGCGCACGTGCTCGCCGTGGGGGCAGCTGACCTCGCCAGAGCCCCATGCGCGCCCTCTCACCTTCACGGTTGCGTGCTCTCTGCAGAGTGCTCATCACTCGCCTCGCTTTGATTCTTCGTTACGGCTGCGGTCGCGGCGCCGCAGTCGAAAGGGAGTGTGGCGCGCACGCACATGCGCAACATGAGCACGGAGCCACAGCGAACAGTAGTGACGGCGAAAAAGGGAGAGAGAGTCGGGCGGGGTGGATTGGGGTGGGGGAGGGAGGGTGCGCGTATGTTTGAGGGGCTGCTACTATTGAGGTTCTATGAAAACGGAGGATGCCCGTGCATGCGCACGGCAGCCACCCGCCCCTCCGAAGAAACACACACACACACACACAAAAAAAAAAACGGACCCGCATCACCACCAAACGCGAGCACGCCATGGCGGGAGAGGTGGCGGTGGCCACTGTGGTGGAGGGCGGAGAACAGGGCGCCTGCCCACGAATGCAGAGGGCTGCCTTCAGTCCATCTCTCCAAGCATCTCGTAGGTGGTGCCTCGTGCTTCTTCGTTTTGCATGGAGCACCCCCGCGTGCATGTCTCTCTCTCTGAGCTGTTTTCTCTTCACAGCCAATCTCGCTTATCCTCACTACCGCGAATGGCCTTGGCGATAGGGAAGCGCGGCACGTTCTGCGAGGAGAGCTCTTGATACTGCACCGTCAGGTACTTGCCTAGATACTCCCTACGGTGCTCCCACAGCTCGATGCGGTGCTTGCAGGAGACCTTGGGTGGCGTGTTGAAGTGTTTGCCGTCCTTGGTTGTGCAGACGAAGGCGCCAAGAGCGCTCTTGAACTTGCCTTCACCGGGCACGAAGCCGACAATCTTAAACTCAGCGTCGTGCATCTGCTTGTACTTGAGCAGCCCGAAGCTGCGCTTGCCGTGCTCGTAGGGGAACTTGGGAAGGCGGATCATGACGCCCTCAAACCCCTGCGAGCACGCCTCGTTCAGCACGTCCTCCATGTCGCTCGGGTGCACCTGCGCGGCAGGTACATGGTAGATCTTCACGGCCTGACCGTTTGCCGCTGCCGCTGTCGCCACACCGCCGTGCGTAGCGCGGATCACCTTCTTCCGCGTGTCGTCGTGAACGTAGTTGCTAATCCGCTTCGCGCCGCACACGGGGATGAGCTTCTTGAGCAGCATGTAGCGCTCGTCGAAAGGAGCCGATACGGACGAGAGCTGCGCACTGTACATGATGTCGAACGCGAAGTACTCTAGCAGGCGCGCCTGCGCCTCCATAATTTTTGGGTCGGACTTCTTGTTGAGTCGACGTACAAGCCCGTTGAGCTGCTCGAAGTTGCACTCGGGCGCAAAGAGCTCGCCGTCTAGCATGAGCGTCGGGTCCTTCTCAAAGAGCGGCAGCAGCTGCGGGACGAGGCCGTGGCAGCACTCGAGGACGATGCCGCCACGAGAGAAGAACTGTACCTCGCGAAGCTTCTCGTTGTACCCAATCATGCAGCGGATGCCATCGATCTTGGGGGAGGCGAGGAGCAGATGCTTGTCGGAAGCGGTGCCGCTCTCGCCGTTGCTGCTCTTCATGAGCTCGTCCGCCACAAGCTCCCAGCGCTGCGCAAGCATGGGCTGAATGTTCAGCGACTCCCAGTGGGGATTGGCGAAGAGCACGCTACGGTAGTTCGAGTGAATCATGCGCGGCGCCTTCACGTATTGGGGCTTCTTGGTCACCAGTTCCCCTTGCGCGTTGCGCACCGTCACGTTGTCCAGCTTCTTCTGCGGACTATGGCAATGCGGGCACACGCCGCCTCCATCAATAAAGTGCCCCACTACCATCTCGAACTCCTGCAAGCAGTGAGAGCAGCGCCACACCGCCATCTTCATGCACACGGGTGATACATTGCTCGGCGTCTGCATAACGGTGCCCCAGCACGGCCCCACCCAGCAGGCGGCGATGTGAGGGAACGCAGCCTGAATAGATGTCGTTTTCAGTTGGTTGTAGACGCGCTGCTGCTGCGGTGTACGACGACGGCTAGCGCCAAAGAGCTTACTTGTGTCTGGTGGCAGCGTCGAGAGCAGCGGAAAGCCACGACGAAACATTATTATGTGGTGGGTCGTGTCTGTCTGCACGGGTAGCCGCTACGCTGCGTGTGCTTCCATACCTTCGCCCTTTGTGCGGAGCATGCAGCACCCGATACGCGGTCGAGAGCCCCTTGCTCTAGAGCGCCTGCGGTGTGGAGGCCAATGTACACGGGAGGAGGGGGTGCGCGTCTGCTTTTCTCTCGCTACGTAATATGTATATGTGTGTGTATGTGTGTGAGTGCGAAGTGGTGGTGGCGGGGCCTCGGGGGATGTGTTGGTCACGCACGTGGAAGTAGCGTGTGCGCGCGTGCGTGTGAGTGTGTATGTATGATGTGGATGGGTGGAAGGGGGGCTTGTATCTATGACGGCGAGAGAGGAGGGGGTGTAGGGGGAGAGGGTGTAGGCTCCAATTAGCGGAACTTTTACCGGTGCACGTGAAGTGAGCGGGCAACTAAGCGTGAGGAATGCCGTATACACGCATAGGTGCGTGCGTGTGTCCAACCGCGTTGTCCGCCCGCAGCCCGAAGGGGAGACAAAAAAGATGGACAGAGAAGAGAGAGAGCGGTGGCGCAGTGGTGGGCAGAGGGTGAGCAACACCCTCCGTGATTCCAAGCGAATGCACTTGAGAGAACGAGGGGAGAGGCAAGGGGAGGGAGTAGGGAGCGAGAAGACGACGGGGCCGTTGAGCGGCGCCGTTACCTCTTCCGCGAAGAACATGCGGTCGCAGCAGTCTCTCTCACACTCGCGCCACATCGCACACCAGCTTGAAAGTGAAGGGGTGGGAGTGGGTGGGTGGGACATCATACAGTCAGGCAGACGTTACTGGTTACACTCCGTATGAAGACTCAAGCGTGAGGGCGAGCAGCGAGCCGCGAAGAAAGAAAAAAGGGAGGTGGGTGCAGAGGGGCGGTGCATCTCGCGGTACAAGACTAGAGACTCGCATGATGTGATCCCGTGGTGCAACGTGCTGCGAGCGTGGCGAGCAAGAGAGACGAGGCGAATGACTGCTGCAGTCTAGGCGGTGCCACGCACGCTCGCACACACGCAGGGAGGGAAACACAGTGAAGGATGACGAGTGATACAAAAAAGAGAGATGAAAAATGGTACACAAGGAGGAGGTGAAGAGAACAGACCAAACAAACAAACAAAAAAAAAACAGCGGGGCAGCACCGCACATGCCGTTCGCGCCTTCACCGCACCACCGCCACCATTGACATCACCGCCTCGCCCAACCATCCCCCACTTCTCTCCCTCTCTCACGATTGACCTGCGAATTGAGAAATTCACTGTGAAGGATCCGCCACAAGAGAGGTGAGCAGCGGCACGCCAATCGGCATGCCGACGACAGAAGGAGGGGCGGTGACGCGAGGGGGGTGGGTGGGAGGTGGCGTTGGTGGCGGCAACACAGCACCCACGCGCACCTCGAAAAAAAAAAAGAGAGATGCGGCACCAAAAACGGATGCAGCCGGCAGCGTGTGCGGGAAACGACAGGGGGTGGGGAAGGGCAAGACGACAACCATGTGACCGCGACAAATCACAAGTGAAAGAGATGGAAGGCGCCCACGTAGATTTAGAAGGGTGTTGGTGCAGTGAGGGTGCGTCTCTATGATCGAGGAAGGGGAGGGGGTGCGTAAAGGTGGCCAGTGTCGTGGGCCAGGATGACGTGCGCTACAGCGATGGGGGATATCGGACCCGATGTGTGGTGGTGGGGTGATGTCTCCGAAGAGTCTCCGAGGACGCGGGGCGGCTAGAGGGCAGAGGTGACAGCCGAGAGGGCAAGAGGACTCAGGGCACCTATGGTCGAGGGTCTAAGCCGGATTACCAAGAACAACACACGGAGGTGTCGATGCTCGGGGTGCGCGTACGACTCTACCGTGCGTGTGAGCGGGCCCTTGTCTTCGCTAACTCGAAGGGAGGAAAAGGGGAAGAGAGAGAGAGTGCAGAACGTTAACACGACATCGCGCACGTCCTCCGCCCCTGCAGTCTCCTCGACCTCCGTCACTCCTTCGCCCGTTCGTTCCAAAACGACTACAGCCAATCACGCCCATCAGCTGCGCCGCGAACGCACTTGCCCACCGGGAAGCGCGGTACGCCGTCTGCGGTGATCTCCTGGTACTGCACCGTCAGCGCCTTCCCCTTGTAAACCGTCTTCCACGACTGCCACATCCGCCGCTTGTCGGCATCAGTGCTCGCTGGGGTGACGGTGAAGCGGTGCTTCTTGTCTGGTGTCACGCAGATGAAAGAGCCGAGAAAGCCCTTCCACTTGCCGGAGCCTTCCACCGCGCCTACGATGACGTACTCTGCATCCTGCATCACCTTGTACTTCAGCAACGTGCTGCTGCGCTGCCCATAGCCGTACCCGCCGTCACTGTTCGCCGTCGCAGCCCCCGCGCCGGCTTTACTTCCGCTGGATGCAGCGCACCGCTTAATCTTCTTGGTTGCCGACTCCACCTTTTCGCTGCCGTCCTTGCCGGCAGCCGTCGTGGCGCCTTGGCACTCACGGCGGATCATGATGCCCTCGTAGCCCACCCGTATGGCGGCTTGCAGCACGGCGTCAACGGCATCGATGGTGCACGAATAGCTCGGCACGCGCCGCAGCACCAGTGGATTGTACTGGGAAATATGCGCGAGATTGTAAGCTGTCGCGGATGCCAGCAGTCGCTCAAGAACGCCGTAGCGGACGCTGAACGGAACCGCCGACCCTCGGCCGTAGGGGAACTCACGGCTGTAAAGGACATCGAAGACGTGGTACTGCAGCTGGCGCTGCAGAGCCGCAACTTCAGGGGTGCGCCACTGACGTGTCGTGCGGATCGCCGACGTGAGCTGATCGAAGCGGATCACTGTCGGCGCATCTGCCTGTGGCACAGCAGCGGCAGGGGCGCAGCCACCCTTATGCTTCTTTTTTCCATATGCGGCAACGAGGAGAGCGTTGTAAAAGGCCAACACCGGGTCTGCCTCAGCCAATGCCGCCGTGGGGGGCGGCGGGGTTGTTTTTCCTGCTGTTTTACACGCAGTGCTAAGCTGCGCTAGGTTGATCGAGTCGTTGTACAGCTCGCCGTCAAGAACGAGTGTCGGGTCCTTCTCGAAGAGGTACTGCAGCGCTGGCTCGATGGCGTCATCACAGCACTCGAAGAGCGTGCCGGAGCGGCTGAAGAAGAGCACCTGCTTCGTGTCTATTCGGTACGCGGCGACGCAGCGGATACCGTCCAGCTTCGGCGACACCTGCAGCACCTCAGCAGGCGCGATTTTCCAACGTTCCTTATCGTAGCTCTTTGCCAGCATCGGAAGCAGATTGCGCGTCTCCTGCACGCGAAGGTACTGATTGTCGGCTACGCTCTTGCTGAGGAGGTTCGCGTTCCGGGCGGCGATGGTGTCGAGTGTCGAGTTGGGGCGGCAGCGATGGCGAAGTGCTGCTGCGGCAGGGACAGGCTCATGCGCTGACGCAGCGGATGCCTGCTTCTTCCTCAACGGCGAGGCGGGATTGCTGGCGCCACGGGAACTCGACGCACTCTTCTTCACGGACGCGCCGCCAGCCAAGGTGGGTTTTGCTTCACACTTGGGGCACGCGCCCCCGGCGGCGAGGTGAAGATCTATGCGCTTGTTGTGCTGATGGTGGCAAGACGGGCAAATCCACCACGCCAGTTTGCGGCTATCAGGGGCGACGTGCTGCGGCTGCAGCATCTTGTTCGACGCCGCCGCGATCCATGTGCGGGCGATGGCAGGGTGAAACTCCGCCAAGGACAGTTTGTGTGAGCCATGACCGCTGCCCGCTGTCGGCGCAGCCGCTTCTTTGGCCCTGCCGCTCCTCGCCGTGCCTTTCACCTTTGCCGTTGCCACCCGCTTCACCGCCCGCAGCCGCAGCAGCGTCGGATACCCGACTAAGCCGCTGCCGCCCGGCCGTCGCAACACAGTCGCCTTCATCTTTTTTTTTTTCGACTTGATGTGCGTCGTGCGGCGGGTAAAGCGTCAAATATTCGGGTGAACGAGGAAGCTGTCGCGCGCGCAACAAACAAAATAAGAAGCAATAACACCAGCGGATCCGTGTTACCGTTTCCTGCCGCTTCCTCCTCTTCTCTCCCTGTGTGTGTGTGTGTGTGTGTGTGTGTGTGTGCTTAGGCAGGGGAGGTGCGTCCTATGTATCGGTTTACAAACCGGCTAAGAGAGCAGGTGTGCAGCTACACCTGAAAGAAGAAAACGAGCTGTCGCCCAACCGGCACAAGGCAGCAACAGCCCGCGTCGCTGCCGCAGCAACCGTGGCGATGAAGGTAGCCAGCAGCGATGCGCGAGTTCGGACACTGAAGGGCTCAAGTAACGCTCCTCAAGAGACAGCGCAGAAGGTGTGAGAGAAAGAGGCAGGCATGCGGAAAAGCAAGCGCTTGATGGCGGCGAGGTTTTGGAGTTCGCGCCTGCAGCCGCTGGTCACCATCAGATACACTGAGACACAGATGGTATCTGCCACATGCATTGACAATGTGCTCACGAACAAGCGTGCACCTGTGCTGCCGCCGCTGCCGCACGTCTCTCTCGCGTCTCTGTACTGCGGCGGAATTTCCAAAGTCAAGTGCAGCCGCGTGTTCTCTTCCTTTTCCACGTGCTCACCTTTTCTCCTTCAGTGCCGTCTGCGTCGCGTTGTTCTTGCAGCAGGAGGGCCGCACACGCCTGTTTCTCGGACCTCTGTGTGTCTGTGCTCGTGTGTCTGCCCACTTCCGCGCCTCCGTGTGGGTTACGCAGGCCTCACCCCCTTGCTTTCCGTCTGGGTGGAAGAAAGGAGAAAGCGAGGAGGGGCACAGGGAGAAGGACGAGCCCCGTGCGTGTGCGGGTCTGGAAATGCTTCTGTGTGCGTACCGGTGGAGCGATGGGTACGTGCGCGTGCGGCTGGGCAGTGCGACGGTGCCTGTGTGAAGGATATCGCGTGGATGCAAGTATGGCAGGCGATTAAAGCGGTTGCGCGTGTGCGTGTGTGGGGGGGGGGGAGGGCCAGCAAAGAGTCGGACGAGAGGGGGGAGAGAGAGAACCGTAAAGGAGATAGAAAAGAGCAGAAAGCGTGCAGAAGAAGTGGAGGGCAGAGGGATGAGGGCGAGGGCGAGGGAAGGGTTTGGAGCCCATCAAGGGCAGCAGCCACCGCCGGAGTTCCTCCCGCTCTACATGGGCGGCGTTGACCTCATATGCTGTGGACGCTCTCCTCTGCTTTCGTGCCGTAAAGGGCGGAAGGCGACCGAGCGTGTCACAGTCCAAACGCTGCCTTTCCTTCTCTAGAATGCCCCGTTCGCGGAGGCCTGCCAGCTGTTGTCTCCTCCCCCTCACCTCCACCCACACCCTCACCCACACCCAGGCTTCGTCCCCCTTTAAAGGTTGGCCTCTCCCTCGAAGGCGGGAGGGGGGGGTGGAGTGAAGGGCGCAGGCGCGCCCTTTTTGCCAAGCGGCAGAGCAGCGTTCTCCTTCTCTCTTTACTTGTGGGGAAAGACAATTACACACATACGCAGACACGCACGGATGGCGAATTCAGGGCATCGCAGCGCTGTTCCCACACTGGCGAGACGCTGCGTTCACGGCGCTGCCGCGGGCAATCTGGTTGAGCTGATCGTTTACACGCTCGAGGTCGACAGCCTCCTCTTCTTTTCTGCGTGCCTCGGTGATACCGGCGAAGGGTGAAGACGGAGGGGCCGCACTAGCACCCTCTGCGGTGCCGACGGCACCAGCGATCCACGCCTTGCAAGCTCTCCACAGAGGACCATTACCCGCTGCAGAGTCTCTCGCGTGAACAGGAGTGCTCGCCGCGCTGCCGTCGCTGTGGTGATCAGGGGCCAGCATGCCCGCAAGGGCATCCTTTACAAGCGCAACCTGAGCCCCAGTTACCGCCTCCAGCGAGGTGACGTGCGAGCCCGTCGCCTCTGCACGAGCAGCACGCGAGTGAGCTTGTGCACTGGCATTGCCACGACCTTCTCCTGTTACGATGCTCTCCGAACCCGTGCCGCTTTCATTGAGCGCGGCAACGCAACGGCAAATCTCCAGTGCCAGGGCGCGCTCCTCTCCTGTCAACGTGATCACCCCCGGAGTCGGTGGCGATTCACGTGGCGGCGCCCCACGCCACGTCGTCACAAAACTGTAGAGGAGCAGCACCAGCGCATGCCGTAACACGCGCGTTGATGCAGCCAAGTGATGGCGCTGATGTGACGTAGGCTTGGACACCGGTGGTGTTGCAAACGTGGTCAGGTAGCGGAGAACAGGGGCTACGTCCTTTTCCAGACATTCCGCCAGCGCTGCGCTGACGGTGTCGGGTGCCCCATACGCGCAGCTCTGCACCTTGTGTGATGGTGCGGCGATCGATGGCTGGCGCGGTGTATGAAGTACGGAGAGCAGCATGTGCGCACTCCACGTGGCCAGCAGCGACTCCAGTCCTTCCGACGGAGTCACTGTAGCCTCGCACACCCCTTTCAAGACGCTTGCGTGCGCAGGCGGGTACACCTCGGCGAGACGGGCGGATGCTACCGCAAGGAGCGTTTCATCTACCCAATGCTGAGCAATGGACCTAAGCAGCGGCGCCGGCACCGCGTCAAACTTCGTGTTGCCTGCCTTGTCCGTGCTGCCTCTGGGCGACTCTTCTTGCAGCTGCAGTTCATTAAAGAATGCACTCCAGCAAGGCACCCACGCACCCGAGGAAGGCAATCCACGAGAGGCTGCCAGCAGCGCTGCCGGCCATCGGGCGGAGAGACGAGCAGCGGTGCGCACCACGATCATTATGGGCTTGACTGATAAAGAAAAGCAAAGAAGCAAGAGGGGGATCAGAGACACGCACGCGGCTCGAACATCGCAGCGCTCCGTTGACCCCCCCCGGGCTAACGTGGCTACGTCGAAGAAGACGGCACAACGTGCAGGCAGCGAAGATAGAAAGAGAGGGCGTAGGATAGCTGGTAATGTGGAGGGCGAGAGAAGGGGCGCAAGAGTGCAGAGACAGAAGATGGTGGTAGCTGTCGTGCCCAGGTGAAGCAGGGGGTGCATGTGTCTCGCGCGCGTTCACTCATCGGGATTCTATGAAGCCTTCTCTTTTCGCGAACTCTGCCACGCAAGTTGGCCATGACAAAGAGCTCAGGCACAGCGGAGACGGTGACGGAGTTTTTCTGATGATATGAGGCAGGCGTGTGTGTGTGGGGGGAGGGCGATGATCGTCTTCTTACCCACCCGCACCTGAACGCTGCCACCAACCTACAACCAAGCGCTCCAGCTTGCTCACCTCATCTAACGGAGACGGCAAGCACGAGCTGCAGCCTGCCGAGAAGAATGGAGGCTGTTCAGGATGTCTGCATCCTTCGTTTTTCGTTTCTGTTGCCTTTTCAGGACGTGTGATTACACAGAGGCGAGAGAGAAGAACAGACGCAGGTTGGGGGGGGGGATTCGGAGGGAGGAACTCTTCATGCATGACGCCTCTGCGCAGTGGACAAGCCAGCAAACATGCTGGACATGGCACTCGCACACAACCGTACGCACCTCGGGCGTGAGAAAGAGCGAGCGAACAATGACAACTACCGCAGAAAGGCAAACGGCGCGGTACACCCAAAGCGCTTATATACAGGCTCCGCGCCCCGCGAACACGGACAGCTGGCCGCGACAGCAGTGCGAGCCACACAGACGGCTGGCCGCCCCACAAAAGACCCTACATAGACACACACACCCACACCCACACCCACCCACCCACCCACACACACACACACACACACACACACCGTGGTGTAACTCGGCTTCACACCTGGTACTTCGACTTTGGACGCGTGCGCTTGCCCTTTGTCTTGGTCGCGCCAGCCGACGACCGCGCTGCGCTGACCAGCTGCGAGGACAGGCCCATGTCCACGGTGTCGCCCTTCTTTGTCTTGCTGCTCTTCAGCTCCGGCAGCATCCCTACACGAATCATCTTGGCAAAGGGCAGATTCGCCACGGCTGCGAGTTTGTAGCGGCGGAAGCGGAAGCGCTTGAGAATGCGATGCTTCTTCATCTGGAAGCGGCGAGCCAGCCAACGCGAAGACGGGTATGGATAGTTGCGCGGGCCATACGTGACCTTGCCGTAGAACTTCGCCGCCCAGCGACATGACAGCTGCTCCAGCACGTCGCCGTACTTGGACCTTCCACTCTTCATGGCTGCCGCCGCAGCGCTGGCGATGCTGGCGTTGGCGGCCATAGCGTTCAGTGCCTGTGAATCATCGAGTAGCAACAGCAGTGGCCGCATCGACACATCCGTGGCGGTGCAGACGCGCTGGCGGAAAGATTTTATGTGGCAGTTGTTGTTGAAGCTGGTGGCAACCGCCGAGGAGCTGGGGTCGATGAACGTGGAGCCGTTGGCGGCAGCGGCGCGAAAGACCGACGCCGGTGGCGGCACAGGGGCGACGTCGAGGAAGTTGCTGCACCGACCGCCGCCGCAGCGCACGCTTTGATTGCTGGCGTCGGCCAGCTTCGGCGTGATGTTCTTTATTGGACGCGTCGCGGATGCCTCGTCCTTCTTCGTGTACGGGGTGTTCCTGCAGCTCTTCGGGACGGCGGCGGCGACGGCCGATGCCACGCGGCAAAGGGCCGCGCTGCACTTCATCAGAGAGAGAGCGCGCGAGAAACCGAGATGGAGGCGAGGGAAGGGGTGCCGTGCAAAACCGTTGTGCATGCGCGGCTACGTGTGCGCCGTGTCGGTGCTTCTCTTTCCTTTGTTCCTATCCCGCTTCGTGGGCTTCTGTTTCGTTTGGGGGTGGTGGTGAAGACGTGTGCGCAGTAGAAAGGGTGACGACGAGGGGGCGGGTTGGAAAATAGAGGAGGCGGAGGAGGCCCGCGCTTGGCATCCGATGAGTCACGTGCGTACACCTGTTCGTGCGCGCGTCATGCCACGGCCAGGGGGGGGGAGGCACTGAAAAACAAAAACAAAGGGAAGCGCACGCATCCCAAAAGAGGAACCGAAGGGCTGCATCTGCACGACACAGTGGCTATGATGGAACCGAAAGAGATGGTGGGGCGGCGGCGCTGACCCGCCCGCTTCGAAGCATGCACTGTATGCAGTACTACAAAGAAACAGCAGTGACTCCGGTGAGCGCAGACACCAGAAAATACGGGCACGGAGATGCGCATGCACACCGCCGCCTCTTTCGTAGGTGAAAGGAAGCAAATAAATGACACCCGCCCACGGTGCATCCACCCTATCGGCCAGCAGGAGAGGGCGGAATCAGCAACCCGATCCCCGCCCGCATCTCGAGCTTCGATGGTGGTCATTGTTTAGTTGACGTTTGTGTGGGCGAGTCTGGACGGCCCTTCCACGGAAAAGATCCACTCACATAGAGACGGACACGCTAACGCGGACGCCCGCACTTAGACACGCACAGGGACAGAGGAGCGCGCACACACACACACACAGAGATGGAGGTTGGAAGGACAATAAAGTTAGCGAGGACGTGCATAGCACATGTACGCATACCTTGTTTTGTAGTGATACCGCCGCAACAATGGCGCGCGCGCACACACACAGAGGCAGAGGCAGAGGCAGAGAGAGGCAAGGAGGACAGTGGACAAGGGCGACAGTCAAAGGAACCAGAACCGTCGAACGACCAGGCAAGTGGGGGTGGGGTGAGGTGGGGATAGAGAGAGAGGACAGGGCGCAGCTGGGCACTGGTACGCCAGAGCACCGCATAGACAGAGGTAATCCCCCTCTCCTCAAACAGAGACGCATGTACACGACAACAACGCTTACATTAAACAAGGCCTGCCCTCACTGCACCCTCCTTGAGAAGAACAAGAGAACAACGAGGAAACAGCTACACCTAGACCCCATCGGACAGCATACACTGGTCTAAAGAAGATCATGAGAAAGGCAACGCGCCAACGTGCGCGCGTGCCATCACGCATGTACATGAGAATCGAAAGACAGCGAGAGGACTCACATCCACAGATAGCAAGACACGTCAAGGAGGTCAGAGGGCACTCCTCCGGCCAAGAAAAGGTACCAAAACACAAGCAAAGAGTACAAGAAAGGGAGCAAGAGGGAAGGAGACGGAAAACAAGTGTGGGGGCATTGGCATGCATCAGGTCGTCCGTGTGTGTGTGTGCGCGCAAGAGGCAGGGGTGCAACGGCCCCTTTTCAGCTCCGCCGCAGCAGGGCTGCGCTCTCTCTCTCTGAGTCGAGGTCGGCCCTTCTCTTTTTCCTTTTCGCTTCGCTGCCCTCTTACGTGTTGCTCAAAGAACGCAGAGGACGGAGAAGACGGCCAGCAGCACCATCAAGACACGCGTCCACCACGTGCGGCGCTCTGCTTCCGTCTGCAGCTTTAGCTGCATCTCCTTCTGCCTGCGTTCCTTTGCCTTGGGGTGCGCGTCGTCGGCAAGGTGCTGTGCCCGGCTTGCCAGGTTCTCGGCAGAGGCGGCGCCCCAGTTCACCTGGGGAAAGTTCTCCGTCAAAAAGTTCACGACAGGGTCGATCACCGGCTGCGCGGTGCGCACGAGCCACACGAGCCCGTACACACATCCCGAGAAAAGCAGCCGTGGAATGTGCAGAACGTGCTCCTCGATGTTCTTGAGTCCCTCGCGAGCCGGGGGGTTTACCCAGGCACGGAACATGAGGTAGCCCTGCACGATGAGCGACACAAACACAGCCCAGAGGTAAAAGTAGAGACACTTGTACATGATAGTGGCAAGACGGCTGACACGCAGCTGGCTGGTGTAGAAGCGCGGCTGTGAGCACTTGATAGCAAGCATGTCGCGGAACTGCTGGTCGTCATCGTAGCTCGCCATGTGCTCCTGCGGGATCGCCACATTGATGGCCTGGCCACTCTTCGCAGTTTCCGCAGACATCTTTGTTGCCTCTGCAGCTGCCTCACTGTCAGCCTTGGCCTTTGCCGCGGCCGCCATCGCCTCCGCCTGCTTCTTCTGCCAGCGGCGACGCTCCTGGGCCACGAAGGCCTGCAGCTTGCGGCTCGCCTTGTAGTGTAGCGGGTAGCCATCCTCGAGGACGTTCACACCGCTCATGTCCGAGCTGAGAAAGGCCGAGTTTGCACTACCCGGCGCACCTAGCGTGACGGCCGTCCATCCACCAAAGCCTTGCTTGCGGTGGGACGGAAAGAAGATGACGTTGCCAGCGAAGTCAAGGCCGAGAAACCGCGGCAGAATGCGGTACCGCGTGAGGCTCCAGAAGTGGCCTTCGACCATCGACTGCATGTCCTGCTTCCTTGAGAAGAGGCCGCGCAGCAACGGCGTCGTTTGCGTGTACATCTTTTCGCTTGTGCCTTTCCAGGAGTCGCGCGCACACGCTCTCTCTACGGCACCACAAGATGCTGCTATCAACTGCGCCTGTGCGCGTGCGTGCGCCTCGATCCGCACCACCGCAGAAAGTCAGCGGGGGCCGTAAAACGGGAGAGAAGGCACGGAGCGACGATGCCAAGGGGGGATGAGCGCCTGATGAGAGCACCAAGAGAGAGAGAGAAGAGATGTGTGTATGTGTGTGACCCCTGCTCCTCTCACTCTATCCCTCGCTCCCTCTTTCCGTATTTATGTGTGTGTGCTTGTGGGCGAGCAGACACGGAGGAGGCGTGGCAGACGCGGCGAGAACCAGCAGACGAGAGGCTCAAGAACAACGCACACGCGCACGGGAGAAGGGGACGAAAACAGAGCGAAGCGCACGGAAAAGAGGCGAAAAGGGGCGCGGACTGAGACGCTGCATCTAAGAAAGGGAGAAATGCAGAGAGCGAGAAAGAAAGTAATGGCCCAGTCACTACCAGTTGCCGAGAACAACAAGTGCATGGCAACACCAGAGAGCAAAGGCGATGGTGGCGAGGGTAGGCTCGAGCGCTGTGGCAATGACTCGTGCGCCTTGCATCATCTGCCCTGGTACCATTGCCGAGCCACATCGCAGGACAGGAACACGTCTCGCTTATTTCTCAGTGAAGAGGTAACGCTTAGTGGCACTGACAGTGGCAGGGCGGAGCCGCTACACACAACGCGTTCTCTCACAGAGGACTCTCGCGTGGGGATACGTTTGCACCTGCACTCAGGCTGCTCGCCATGGCTCACTGGTAGCACGCAGAGCCCCACAAATCTGCACCTCCTCTTCACCCGTTAACTCGACTCGCAGTCACTGCCTGTCTTTCTCTCTCTGCATCTGTGCTTCCCTTTCGTTTCCGCGCGCATGCGAATGCTGAGCGTGTGTGGTGCGTGTTGAACAACAGCTAAACAAGGCAGAAAGAGAGTCTCATTTCTCTTAGAACGAGAGCGAAGTCGGGAGAGACCAACAGCGTGCATCTCATTACGATCGTCGGCACCACCGCCGCCACCGCCGCCAACAGGATTAGCCGAAGTGCAAGAAAGGAGCCCAACCAGAAAAGAAGGGAGGAGGGTGGGGCGGAGAGACAAGCAGAGAGGGCGAGCCGCATGCACACTCACTCACATGTAGCACAGAAGGTGCCCATCAGCGTTCCACAGACAGGCATCTGTACCGCTCATCTGCTGCTTCTATCGACACACACACACACTCACTGGCCACGTCCCTCATCCAGCACAGCCCCACTCCGACTTTTCCACACTCGCACACATACGAACATACGCCTACGTGCATATATATATATATATGCACCTCTGCACAGCGCGGATACCAACACATCACGAACAGATACACCGGCACTCACATACTGTGGAGGAGCAGATAGAGGAGGCGCCGCGCTCAGTATTCCCGTTCTGCCATTGTATCGCACTTCACCTATAAGTGTATGGATTTCCTGCCTTATTCGACCGCATCATCTTAATCTGTTATTTGGTTACTGGTACGCACACATGTGGGGGGGGGGGGAGGGAAAGGGAGAGGAGCTCGCTAGGTGCTTTCGTTCCGGATACAGTCCAAGATCAGCTAATTGACTCTGTTCATCTCTCTCTCTCTCGCCCCTCTTTTCTCTCTTAGTCAGTGCGCACCTTCTTGGCTTTGCGACGCTCTGAGCGATCCGCATCGTCCTCATGCCGGCTCAGCAGCTCCTGCATGTCCTCGCCCATTCCATCGTCCTCGTTCTCTTCGTCGAGTTCGTCAGACGTCTGCGTCTTGTCATCGTCACCGCTCTCTTGAGCCTCGTCGTCATCGTCATCGTCTTCCTCGGCATCACTCTCTTCATCGTCGCCATCCGGGGAGTCGGAGTCAACGTCATCATCGCTGCCCGAAGAGAACTCGGCCTCGCTGCTGTCGAGGGCCGCGTCGTCGTCCTTGTCTTGGTCGTCGTCACTCTCTTCATCCGCGGCGTCGGCCAGCATTTGGTCCGCGACGACGGCCTCCCTGCGGGTTTTCTTGCTCTTGCCACGAGCGGCAGTGACACTCTCCGCCCCCTCCTCACTCCAGTCCTCACCTTCTTCACCCGCTTCGCTGTCAAAGGAGACGTCGCTCGGCATATTCGCGTCGCTCGCATCGTCAGCGAGGTCCATCGCCTCCAGCGCGTCCAGGTCCATCTCGCCGTCTTTGCCCGCCATCTCGGCCATCATGATCTGGTCCACGACATCAAGGCCGCCGCGCTTCATGCCGCTGTTGTCGTCGAGGATGCTGTGCGCAGCCTTGGTGCTCCGCAGCTGCTCCCGCGCCAGCGCGCGGGCACGCTTCTGCAACGCCACGCCCTTGCTCTCGCGCTGCCGCCGCTTCTTCTCTATCTCGAGCTTGCTGCGGACGCGCACCACTCGAGGGCCAGACCGCGAGCGCGACTCCTTGAACATTACAGGGAAGAGGATGTCGTCATCGACGACGCTGCTCCGCCCGGTGAGGTGCAGGCGTCGCTTGCTGGAGTCGCTGCTAGTGGCGAGGCCACCGTTGACGGCTGGCACTGGACGCCCCATCTCCACATTGGAGGATAGCGACTTCCGCGGAATGTTCAGGAACTCATTCTTCCGTGAAGGCCGGACGGACTTAAAGATCGACAGTCGCCCATACAGGACAGCCAGCTTGTCGTATTGGCTGCACAAGCTTTCGTAGTGGTGCAGGATGGGGGCTAGGAAGTCCTTGGGAGGAGAGGCCACCATCGGCGGTGTCGTCTCGCTCGCCCGACCGGCCGCCTCCCGCGCGTCCCAATCGCGCTGCACCGCCAGCAGCTCGCTGCCGCGGTAGTGCACAATCGCGTCGATCCACTCGAGAAGAGAGGAGCGAATCGAAAAGGCTGCCACGCCTCCGCGCAGCGCGGCACCGCTGCCCCTGCTACCATAGGCGTCTGCTGACTGCGCCGCCGCGTCGGCCGTCGCGCTGCCGCTCACGGTGCCGACGGCGTGACCGTCCTGCTCAGCCGTAGCACACGCGGTCGTCGACTCTGCACCATCACCCGCGCCAGACTGCGACGCTGGCGTGACCTTCTCGACCGCCTTACTGCACAGCCCCAAACGCTCCGAGATGACATGCAGCAGCTGCAGGCAGTACGGGAGCTGCAGGGAAAGCACCGTCGCCCGCATGCCCTCCGCGGACCGAGCGGACATGCTTAACAGGTCCATCACAGCCGACGTGTCATTTGCGTGCAGCGCCTGATACAGAGGCACGGTAGCGAGCCCGAGGGCGTGGTGTGACATGACACTGCGACCAGCCTTGGTGTCGCCTCCCTGGCGCTGCTCGAGGGCATCGTCGGCGTCGCTTGCTCCCTCGGCGGCCACTGCACTGCCGGTGGCGAGTTGCCTCCGCCGCAGCGCGGCGGCCGCCTCTTCACGGGCCACCTGCTGCAGCCGCTGCTCGAGTGTGTACTGCTTCACTGGCAGGTCCTGAATGGACTTGGCGTGGTACAGCTGCGGCGCCTTGAAAGCGTCCGTCATGTACTGGCTCGCCTTTGCGGCAACCTGCTGCCGGTGCGCTGCCCAGACGGTGTCCATAACGACGAAGGCGCTCGTAGCCGCGTCGGTGGTGTGCTGGAGAAGGTACTCCGCGTCGCGCTGGTGTGCCAGCAACGAGGCGTGCGCCGCGTTCAGCGGCAGCTCCACGACGGTGGCGACGCTGGCATTCGTGCCGGCCACGCCGAGGGCGAGGGTGGCGAGGGCCGTGCGTCGCGCGTTGGCAGCATTCGCTTTCGCCGCCCTCGCCTTCGTGCGGGCTCCGACGGCCGCGCCCGTGGTGGCCGCCGACTCCGGCGGCGCTGCGGCACCTGCGGACGAGGCCTCCTCCACGGCGTCGCCAACGTTCTTGGTTTCAAACAGGGGCAGAGCGAAGCGACCGCGCAACAGGGTCATCTCCAGCGAACGCAGCGGGCTGTCTGATGGTGCGGCGTGGCTGGGTGCTCCAGACGCCGGCCGCAATGCACCGAAGAGAAGCCGACCAGCTGCCACCGCAGACACGAGCACCACATCAGGCTTCAGTGGCACCGGCTCCACAACTGGCGGCAGCAGAGCGTCACCGAGACTCCAGAGCAGCACCGAACCGGTTAGGGTGGTCACCATGATGTAGTTGCCCTTACGGCTGCCGTTGATCGTGTCGGGCAGCACGGACACGTTGAGGATGCGCTGTCCGCACAGAAGCGTTCGGCGGCACCGCGCCACCATTGCCGACGACGATGCAGCGACGCTGTCAAGATCGGTGGTGAGGGGTGAGGCAGCGGCAGAGGAGGGCGGTGGCGTGTACCGCACGTCCCAGACGCGCACAACGCCATCCTGCGCGCTGGCCGTGATGGCCGGCAGCGAGACGGGCGTGTCCGACACACCACCGCCACCAGCAGGCAGAGCTGACGGGGCCACGCTGCTCACCCATGCAAACTCGGCACTCGTTCCCTGCGATGGAAATGCCAGCAGCTTCGTGGCGTGCACCTGCGGCGCGACTGCCGTGTTGGCGGTAGCCGAGCCGGCCATGGCACCGCTGCAGCTGCTGTTGTTCGCCAGCGCACGCATCTCGTACAGCGCATTTGTGGGCCCCGAGACGAGCACACGAAAGACGCGATTCGAGTTGGTGGCGCTTGATGCTGTGCGGGGCGCCGTCACTGCCGCAGTGTCCATAGCAGTGAGTGTGGTGACCGCGATCGAGCTCGCATCGGGCTGCACGCACAGACGAAGACACGGCCCTGAGGTGGAGTTCTGAACGTGCAGCACGTACAGGATGCGGTTGGCAGCCAAGCAGAACGCGTACCCGCCACACATCTGCAGCGAGATGATTGGCTGCTGCGTCTCTGACACTTGCACATGGGCGAGCTGAACGTCGCGGCGAACATCGTGCAGGATCACCGTACCGTCGCTGAGGCCGACGGCGGCATAATATGTGGCGACCTTGTTGTCGAGAAGCGCCTCGCTGCGGTTACCGGCAAGCGAGCTGCCCTTCCCGCTTGACGCCGGCGCTTCGTTCTCCTCCGCTTGGCGAATCGCGACAGACGTCAGTGTCAGTGCAGCGAGCGAGACTGTGCGCCTGCGCAGGGGCAACTCCACAACAGCGGCCAGGGATGAGGTCGTCGTGTCGAAGATGCGTGCGGCGGGGAAGTCAGTGCCCACCATGAAGTAACGACCAGCAAAGTCACACTTCAGAAGGAGCGACTTTTCCGTCATGATACAGTTTGTGCGTGTGTGTTGTGCTGGCAAGTGAGAGGCAGAGCGGAGGGGGACGAGGAGGGTGTGCGTGTGCGTGGAGCGGCTGAAGGCACTTATGCGTGTGCACGTCCCTCCGCAGCGCTAGCTGGTGCAAGCAAAGAAAACGTGAAAGGAGAAGAAAGAGAGATTCGAGGATCGGGGGCGCGCGGGGGGGGGAGGGGCAGCAGGAGAGAAACATCGGAACGGAAGCCGCTCCAATCCTGTTTGGGCATGAGCATTCGCACAACCACAGTTCACGTGATGGAGGGATGAGACGGCTCCTCGGCTGCTGTTGTTGTGCAGCAGCGCGCAGGAGTGCCTTCCCACCTTGGTAGAGAGCATACATGGACGTGCGTGCACAGGTTGCTTTCTAAACTGATTTGGTGGTGCCGGCTCTTTAGTTGCACGGTTACGCGATTCGCGCTGCTGCATCAAGCATGCTCCGACGTTAGCAGTGGTGCGCACACTCACATCCAGACCCTCCAAAACCACCCGCAAAAACTGCCCACATGACTCCAGCCTCAATCCCCTCTTTTCTTCCATCCGTGAGTCGATGACTATTGGCTTCACTACCCGCCGAGCGCAGATACTCACAGCCCCTCCCCCACCTCTCTCTCCCCGTCGCCTGTACTTCGTGTTGACCAAAAAAAGAGGTGCATCCGCCTCCGTGAAGGGGGGAGGGGTGGGGAGAGAGAGAGAGAACGAGTCGATGGAACGCCGACCCGGCGCAGCGAGCCCCCACCTCATAACAGGAGCCCAAACTCACGCAAAAGCACGACCGACGGGTTGCTGAAGCTCATGTCATACCAGTAGTTCACCGCGGCGGTCAGGGGGAGTGGCGGTGGCGAGGCGGATGCTGCCGCGTTGGCAGACCCGCTGTGCCGCTGACGCGCGTGCAGGTCGGTGCTATCGGGGTGTTGGGCAACACGATGAAGCCACATCGCGGGCAGGTAAAGCGTTTCGCCGGGGTGTACGTAGACGACTAAGGGGTGTAGCGGCTTGCGGCCGGCTTCCTCGCGTGCGGCAGCCGCGTCTTCATCGTTGCTAGCCCTCTTCGCCTCGGCGCTTGACAACAATGACGGCGATGGCGACGTGCTAACGCGAAGTTTCTCTAGCAGTCGGCCCTCCAGCTCAGCACGTGCAGCGCCCTCCGCGTCCACCTCCGCGTCTGCGCCGGCGAGGTCGAAGTCCATCCAAGGCACCACAGTGCCATCCTTCACGGGGTATTGCTTGAACTGAAGCGACCAGCTTTCGGCGCGGTCGTCCTCGGGGTCGATCAGGCTCGCCGCCTCATCGATAGCGAATGCCGCGGCGGGGATCTCCGGCTTCGGCACAAAGGGGCCCTCCCACGGCGGAATCAGCACGAATTCCTTCACGCCGCGCACCACCGAGTAGAGGTTCTCGACCCAGTCCTGATGCATCGATGACACCGACGCAGGGATGCCGATCCACACGTTGGCCGCCTCCACTGCCTCCTTGCTGAAGACACGGCAGCCAAACCGCTCCACGTTCGGGAGCAGGTCAACGCGCAGGTGAGTGTACTCCGTGTTCAGGCAGTTATTCTGCAGCTGCGCGTACGCGATAGCGGGCGTGCGCTGCTTGTCCGCGTAGGTGCGCATGTCAATGTCGATGGGGTGCGGCGGCGAGCGCATGGGACTGCGCAGCAGAAGGCCGTACAGCTGCGGCAGAGTCACGCGCAGCTCTGCGGCGTACATGAAAATTTTCTCTTGCCGAATCGCGCCGCCTCCGTCTGTGTCTGCGGCGTGGGTGAGTGGAGAGAGGAGCACTGCCTGCTTGCAGGCCTCATCGCCGGCGTACACGCGGGCCGCCTCCTCAGCTGGCACGGCGGCAGTCGCGTACGTGACGCGGGTGACGGAGTCAGCGCGCCCGTTTGGCGTCAGAGCCACCGTGACATTTTTGGGCCGCATTACTGCTTCCCCCGTTGACTTCGTCTTACCTGCGTGCTTGCAGACCGGCTCTTTGGTGCCGGTGTCCTCATCGTCCTCCTTCGCGTCCTCGTCCTCGTCCTGCTCTTCTTCAGAGTCAGACCTCTTCTCCGCCTCCAGTGGCAGACTGTGGTCGAGGTCAAACACGTAGCAATCGTCTCGCCACTTGCGCAGTGCTGGCCACGCCTCCAGCGCGTCGAGGATGACGCACGGGCGAGAATGGAAGACAAACTTGCTCATAAACTCCTGCTCCGTCACAACCGGCACGTTTTGATACGCCGTTGCCTCGTGCAGGGAACTTTGCTCGTTTTGGGTGCGACGGCTGGCAGTGCCAAGCCGACCGTGTGGGCCACGCAGGCTGCTCTCCTGAAGCAGCGTCTCGAGGTCCTTGCCATCTGGGCGCGCGCGCTGACGCTCGTAATCCTGCTGTGTGCATCCTTCACTCAGCCCTACGACGCGAACGCGCGGAATGCCAAACTGCCGAAGAGCGGCGGCGCTGCTCGCAAACGCCTCCAGCAGCGTCAATGGACAGCCGCACGAAGTTGCCGAGGAGACAGCGCTAGTCGGCATGATGGATGACAGGGGCAACGCGCGGACGCGGGGGTGGGGTGGGAACCGACTTTTGGGCGCCTAAAATTTGGAGCCGCGGGAGAGGCTATTGCGTGAAAAGCGCGACGGGAAGGCGAGAGCGGATAGTGAGACAGAGAGAGCGAGCTGCCGATGGTGTCCCTGCATGCATCGGCGTGCGCTTGGGTGTGCCACAGCCTCCGAGTGCGCAGGGACGCATGCAGATCAACATGCATGCACATGCACGCACGCGAAGGCACAGGACCCGCGAGGAGGACAAAGCGAAATGACCCGCAAAGAGCGCCCGATCGGTACATCCAACGTGGAGGGAAGGCACGGCGGGAGGGCGGGGGCGGGAGAAGCTGTTGCCGCGCACCTCCCGCTGCCACCATCACTCGTTTCATCGCCGCCCTTCTCCGCGCCTGTCTCTTCCGCGAGGCATTCTTTTCCTGTGTTGCACGACTGCAGCGGGTGGATGGGTGGATGGAGGTACACGAGTGAGCATAAAAGCGCAGACGGGCATGAGTACACAGGAAGAGAAGGAGCAGAAAAGGAAATAAAGGAAAGACACACACACACACACAAACCATCGGCCCAGACACACACCACACACGCACGCATACGCAAGCACCCATCCCCTCCCCCTCCCCCAAAGGTGAGCCGGCCGACCGGACATCACGAGGTGGCATACGGTACCACCTGCGACGTCAGAAGCTCCCCTTCTTCGGCAAATAGCACGATGTTCGCAAAGGCCCCCTCGCACGTCGCGCAGTTCAACACGATTGGCGGCCGCCTCGGCGAAGACGCCGTCGATGCGGCGCCGATGTACTGGTGCGACGCGCCAGCCCCAGCGTGCGGTGCTGATGGCCATACCTGGATGCACTGCGGGAGCTCTGTGAGGGGGGTGCCCCAGACACCACCCCCGGCGAGTGGCCGCTGCCCGCCAAATGAGGAGGTTGGAAAGGTGAACGGTGCCACAGGGCTCTTCAATTTCCGTGATGCAGTGGCGCGCGAGAAGAGCGAACGACTTTCGGGGTTAGTGCCCCTAGACGGAACGCTTGCGCTGGGTTCGTCCTCATCAGTACCAGGAAGCGCGGCGGTCTTTGCGCTCTCAGACGGCAGAGTCGCTGACACTGCGGTCGGCGGGCGAGATCCCACGAGCGAAGTCAAGCGCTGGAAAAAGCGCCGCCTTCCGCGACTGCTGTTGCCGTCGATGGTGGCGGTGACGGCCCCGAGGCTGCTAGCGCCATGGGAAGCGCTCACAGATGTAGGCGCGGCAGTGGGAACAGCCGCAGTTGAGGTGGTCGCTGCGCCAGGCATATCTCGGCGCTGGGCACAGATCCAGCGCGGCATGAACGTTGGGTCGGCGGAAGGCAGTCGACCAGAGCAAGAGGACCATGCCTGACGCGTGTAGGCTTCCAGCCGACTCGACAGCGCCTGGGGGAGGTACTCCTTCACGATGGAGAGGCGAGAATAGCGGTTCTGCTCGGCCGCCACGCGGTCGCGGCACACGTTCTTTGCCTCCTGCTCTGTCTCGCGTGCGCTGGTCGAGAAGATGCTGATGATGTCTGCGCCGTGGACGCACAGTAGGTAGGCGCCGTTGCCGACAAACTGCAGATGATGCACGACCGCCAGTCCTGTTGCAGACGATGCGACAGCCGTGGCTGCCTCCGTGGCCCAGGAGGTCATTGTGCCCGTGTGCGAGGCTGAGGATGGAGGTGAGGAAGCAGCGATAAACAGCCCGCTGGCCGACGCCGGCGTCGCGGTGCCGTGCGACCTCGCCGTATCTCCAGCCGCGGACGCGTTAGCCAGAAGCATTGCACCGGTAGACGACGCCGCCTCTGAACCGCCACTGGAGGCCCTGCCAGACGTTCCCGCCAGCGCTGCATGACCGCGTGCAATGTATCGCGAGACCCCTGGGAGAGACGCCATGACGACTTGAGGCGCTGCCAGGCGTACGCCAACGCGAAACTCACGCAGGAGAACAAAAGCCGCTGCTCCAGCGGAGTCGGCGGAGGGGGAGGAAGGATGGTCGCTGTACGGCGTCGCGATCTCGTGCTGCGGCCCCTGAAGCATCCAAAGGGTGATGCGAGTGGCGTACTCGCTCGACGCGGCGACAAGGGTCACGAGCCCCACACTGCTCGATCCGTCCACCTGACCGCTGCCCATCGAGCCGCCTGTCTGGTCGCCTGCGCCAGCCTCTGTGTCTCGCGACAGCAGCCGCGCAATCGACGAGGGCCAGCCAACGTACAGGGCGAGATTGCAGAGCGGGTTACGATGCGCAGTTCCTTGAGTGGCGATGTGCTGCAGGAAAGAGGTGGTTCGGCCGGTCGTCACGGCGGTGCTGCCGGTGAAGAGATGTGCTTGGCCCTCCGCTGCGTACTCTGTGTCAGGCGCGCTTGCCGAGCTGCTCATGCCTGCGCTGCGGACTGGGCCTGTGTAGCGCACCTCTGGCCCAGAGACATACCGGTGCAGCGCAAATCCCTTGCCCTCTTCTCCCGCCGGCAGCAGCACTAGACTTCGTGCGTAGTCCACCACCACCGGGATGACGGGCAGCGAGACGGCAGCTGTCCGCGTGCCACGGTCTCCGATCTGGCCGCCGGGCCTGCTGGCTAAGGATGCGAACGAGGTCACACGGAGGCCCCCCTCGACGGCGTCGGGTGCGGTGGCCGCACTTGCTGAGCTGGGCGACGTGCCGGGGTCGGGCAGCTTTTCCCACACGCGCACAGGGGCGTTGGCCCAGTCAGCGGTGGCCGCTACAAAGGCATAGCGACTTGCCACAGCGGCAGACAAGGGCAGTGACTGCCGCAGACATGTCCACTCCCGTTCTATCGGATTGGTATACATCCGCAGCTCTGCCGTGGTGAGGACAAAGAGCAGCCGCGCGTCGAGGAAGAGGCGCACCACCGGGTCTGGCATCAGAAGGTGGTGCTGGAGCTCGCCGTCGCGGATAAACTGCACGCATTGCGGCGTTCCCATCGGCGTTGGGCCGCCGCCGACCAACGCCATCCACGTCTGCTCGTAGAGAAACGCCATCACGGCCACGCCGCCACCCTCGAACCCGACGTAGTCGTCCTCGCTCTCCCCTGCGCCGTCGGATGCCCGGCGGCCCGCAGCGGCAGACGACGACGAGGCTGCGGAAGAGGACGCAAAACTGTCCATCCGTTGCACGACAACACGACCAGCGTCGCCGACATTGCTGATGGAGGGGTCGACGTAGATGTCCTCATCCTTGCTCCGCTCCAGCACCGCAGTTGGCTCCTGCGTGAGACGCATGCACTGCGACGGGTGCGTCTCACTCATCATGGCAGGCGCCTCCGCAGGTGCACCGTCGCCGCCAGTAACGTGGCCGGCCTCCATTGCAGTGCCCGAGGCTGCTGCTGCTGGGGAAGGTGCAGTGTGGATTGTAGCTGCTTCGCCTTGCTGCGGATGCAGCGACTTGATGTCCGTCGCCAATTTATCCTTGCGCGAGCTCAGGCTCTGGCGGTCGCGCTTCATGTGTGCAAAGGCACGACCGGCGGTGGTCAAGAAAGAGCCGAGGTCATTCTCGAGGTCCATGGGGAGTCCCCGGTCGTACTCGGAGCTGTCACTGTCCTCCTCGCTGAGTACTTCGTCAGGAAGCAAAGGCGCCGTGGCTCCTGAAGCAGTGGCGTGTCTAGGCGCGTGCGAGCGGTCGGCGGTGCCGTTCGGCGTCACCATGGGTGGTGCGCGAGAGGGTGCTTCCGTTGCCGTCGACTGCGATGGCGAGGAACAAGCAGCCTTCGCAGCTCTCTGCTGCTGCTGCTGCCGCATGCGCTCGCGGATGTGAGAAAAAGTTAGAAGATCGACGTTGTACTGCGGGTCGAGGAGGAGCTGGCTCTGAGCAGGGAGTGCGCGCAACTCGTCTGCCGCGTTTGCAGCAACACCGTGCACCGGCGTCGCCGACCGTTTCTCTTCCTGTGCCATCCACGGCGACACCGTTGACATCGCTGCCGCTGCTTGAGTGCCGCCGCCGCCGTGTGCTTCAGCCGCGGCCGGCGCGCCAACGACGCGGAACACGAGAAAGCCGCGCGTGTGTCCGACGCCGATGCGCGTCCCAGTTTGGTTCAGTATTAGACACAGCGGCGTGAGAATGGCATGGCGGTTTGCCGTGCCCATGGAATCACGAGCGGCACTCTTTTCATTCCCCTCTTCCGCTCCTGCGGCCACACTCCTCGCGGTGCCACTGGACGACGTGAATGCAGAACGCAACGGCGGTACGCCCTGCACCTCGCCATCGGACGAGAGCACTTCCCAGTCGGAGTCGGACATGGTTTTCACGGAGATCGACGCTTCGCTTACGCGTGTGCGTGCGTGTGTGTGTCCGTCTGTGTGCTTGCAGGCACCTTTGGAGACGATTGAGGGCTCTCTCACTTCGTTACCAAGCCTGTATATGCGCGCGACGACGGGCAGGATAATGAGCGCACACGCACCAGCCAGCTAACACACAAGAACTAGCAGTCCACAACTGCAATAAACAGAGAAAATGGTAAGACAACCAAAACAGCAGCAGTAGCAGCAGGTGTGCGGCAGAGCAACAATATGGGGAAGGAAAGCAAGGGTCGATGGGTAAAGTGAATGATGATGATGATGTGCGTGTGCGTGCGCGCCTGTTTCGTGCCTTTCAGCTGTGTAGAAATAGATGCCGTAGAAGCAGCAACAGCGATGGAGAGAAGCACACAAACACCCACCCACCCACAAAAAAAACTCAGAAAAAGAAGGTGAGGGCCTTTTAGAAGCAACAAGAAGGCAGAAGCAAAATACTCAGCACCCGCGCACCTGCAGAGGCTCCCCTTGCGGCGACGTGTGAGAGGGGAGGGGGCGGGGGAGGCAACGCAGTGGAGGGCGCAAGCAGAGAGAGAGAGAAACGAAAGCCTAAGCACGGAGGAAAACGAGTCCAGACACACACACACACACACGCCCACGGACTGATACAGCGAGCGGCAGTAGCAGGCAGCGCTTCGTACCTTTCCACCCTCAGACGAGGGTGTGTGTGTGTGGGGGGTCGATACATGCATTTGCGTGTAGAACGATCATGCACATGTGCGTGCATGCGCGTATGTGCACATGAACAGAAGAGGTAAAGGGATAGAAGGAGGGGCAGCACACAGAGACGGCAGTGACGTGCGAGGAAGAACAACAGGAGTGCAGGGGAGTCGCCCCCGCTCCTTCTCACCGTTGGTACATGGTCCTATTACTGGACTCTGCTTCATGTGAAGATAAGGGAAGAGCTTGGGGAGCGGGGGAAGTGGGCGGCTGCCAAGGTGCATGCCTCTCACATGGTGCTGCGTGAGCTTCATGCTCTAGCTCAGGCTGCATGGGAGAGAGAAAGGAAGGCCTTACGCTGCACGAATCAAGAACCACTTCATACACCCGAGAAGAGGCACGACTCTCCGCAAGAGAGCAGCGATACCAGAGTATTGGGTGACTCAAGGATGCAACATTGGAAGCAACCAGCCATCCACCACCCACCGCTTTTCTCTGCGGCAACCTTCGCCTCCTGTGATGTCCACCTGCTGTGTCCTTCTCGCTCTCCCTCTCTCCGTGCCTTTCTCCGTTTTCTTTTTTGAAAGCGTTTTTTTGAAATTTTGTTTTCGTTTTCGTTTCTCATACGCGCACTGTGTGATGATGATGTACCTACGTGGCATGTATATGTATATGTATATACATGTATATGTTGTTATTTCGCTGTCGTCTTTGCCTCCGCTCATGAGTCGCTTTTTTCTACTCGTGAACATTGCGGATGGCGGGGGCAGGGAGGGGGAGGGGATGTGTGTGGGGTGGGGTGGCGAGGCAGCTTCAGCTCACCTGCCCCGTTGCCACTCCTCTGCGACATGGACTCCCATGGACGTTTACCCAACCAGGAGGCTCTCCCCTCCTCGACGACGTGGTGTGGCGCAGTACAAATGCAAGCACACTCCGCTAAAACGCCGGCGGCTTGCTCGTTGTCGCCACCGATGTCGCCGCTTGCTGGATGTACGCGACCAGGTCCTCGTCGTTCGCGATGCGCGTCGTCCAGCGCTCACCGACTGTCATCATCTTTTCTCCCAGGTACCAGACAGCGTAGCACCGCTTGCGGCGCACCTCGTCCGACTCGACGACGTCCTGCAGCACCATCTGCACCGCGTAGCGCAGCACGCCGTGGATGTCCGCGACGACTGCGTCGTACTCCATGTTGAAGTACTCCGCCATCAACTTACGCGACACACCCTCAGAAGTGAGCCGCGTCTTGTCCGAGAAGGCCTCGTAGATGCGATCCATGCCTGCGAAGATCTTGCGCGTGACAAGCATCTTCGGTGCGTAGAAAGGGCGGATGCCGAGGAAGCGCTGCGCTCCGACAACGTAGGCCTCCCCCACCTCGTAGAGGAGCGGCTTGCCAAAGCATGCCTCGGCCATGTACCGCACAAACCTGTCACAGCGCTCCTCAAAGTCGCGCGAAAAGCAGTTGTACTCGTTGCTTCCGGGGTGCAGCACGAACGGGGATGACGACGATGCCGAAGCCGCCCCGTGGGGCGCTGCTCTGCCCCCGCTCCCCGGCGCACCACCACCGCCGCCAAGCTCTTCCATGATCGAGTTGTGCACCTCACGATCGATGCGGATGCCGGCGGATGCGCCCGTGCCGTTCGTGCTCCGGCGACAACCTGTTGCAGCGGCGGAGCTGCTACGAACCTTACCCGACTTCAAATAGTCTGGCAGGCTGCTGCTAGAGGCGGGGTGAGAGTAAGTGGCGCGGCGACGACTGCCCTCCGCACCACCGGCACCCGTCGACGCGGACGCTCCTCTGTAGTACGGCGTCGTCGGCCGCTGCGCGTGCACGTCAGCGATGGCAGCCAGCTCCACGGCCACCTGCCGCACCCGAATGCACTGCAGCTCCTCCAGCTCGTGAATGGACACGCTCACCTGCGCCTCGTTGCGCAGCGCCCAGTGCGACCGGAGTAGCTCGCCAACCAGCACGCGGCGGAAACCCTCTCCGCCAAACACGCTCTGCACTATCTCCGACGGCGTGCGAGACATGAATTTGCCAAACTTGCTCTCGTGCAGGCGGACAGCTTGCACGCCGCCAAGGTCGTAGGCCTTGCGCTTCTCCGGGTTCGACAGAACTTGGTAGGCGCTTGAGATCTCCTCGAACTTGTGCTGAGCCTCGGCCTTCTCCTCTGGTGACAGTGGCCCGCCAACACTGCGGTGGCTCTGCACGACGTCGGGGTGGAACACCATGGCGAGCTTCTTGTACTGCTTCTTGATCTCCTGCGTGCTGGCGGTGCGGCGCACCTGCAGCACCTCGTACGGATTGCGCATCTGGTTGCTGCCGTCGAGACCTTCTTTATCTGCCGACGCCCCCTGCGGACCACAGGTCCCCTTTGGCATAAACTTGTCCGTCATCATATCCACGCTGAAGCCCATGGAAGCCATGCGGTCGGCCCACTTATGCTGCGTTTTTATCCGCTTGCGGCGGAATTCGGCGCGCCCGATAGTGCGCAGCACGCGCTTCTCGAGCTGCAGCTCGTGGCGAAAGAGGCGTGAGTCAGCCACGGTGCACCGCATCCACCGGCCGCTGAGGGCGTCAAACATGTACTTCCCGGTGATGCTGCTCACTGGTCCGTAGAGGGTGTTGCAGAGGCCTCGGCTAAGGTGAAGCAGTGGTGACACGACCCAGCCGTAGCACAGGAACTCAACCGCCTTGACGAGACCAATGGCGGCACCTCTGCACGCCCCTTGCACAGTGCCGTGGTCCTTTATGCCGCGAAGAGTGCCGAAGACGACACACCCGACGGCGTCCTGCGCGGAGACGACGCTGTTCCACAAGATTTGATACAACGAGATCCAGATGTGGCGCTTCGGGGTGAGATTCAGTCGACTGTAGTAGTTCAACCGATGCAGTGCACGCCTGCGACGGAGGTGGTCGAGGTTGGCGTTAAGGGTGGCAAGATCGGTGCCGTGTGACGGAGCCTCGCCATGGGACGCGCAGCGGCCTGCTTGCCTGGCGCGCGGCCAGAGCACCCGAAGGCTCAAGAAACGCAGCACAGGGTCTGAAGTGCCACACCATGCGGCGTACGGAGAGGCGCGCAGTGCCGCCTCCACCGTCGCTGCAGAGGTGTCCTTGCGTGACGACTTTGCCGCAGCGCCATCGCTTTGCTGCTGGTTGCCTGCCGCCTTCAAGAGCTGCACCACCTTGTCCATTCGAGTCGGACGACCGGAGAAGGTCGCCGGGGCAGTGTCCACGAGCCATTGAGCCCGGTCGCACAGGCAGTACCGGATGCGCCGCAGCTCGGCATCGAGAGCGTCGGCCTTGTGTGCGAGGCGGTGAGCGACGGGCATGTGCTCGTCGCCGTCAGCGTCGCGAAGGGCGGCGAATTCCTCGTCTTCCAGCATCTGATCCTCTTCATCCTCCTTCGTTTGATTGTGGTCGTCGTCGCGTGCATTGCTGCTGCTGCTGCTGCTGCCGTGTGCACCACTCATGGACGTCCTCCAGCTTGTTGTGTACGAGCACGCTCCATGCAGCCGCACTCCACTGCCACCGGCGTTGCTGCCTCTTCTCGCGATAGGACGCGGCAGCCCGCAAACCCAGCGCGGCGCTCTGAGACCCTGCGCCACACAGTTCGCCGAGGTTACACGCAACATGACAACGAAAAGCTGTGAAAGGCTGTCCGATGCTTGTACGCGTTTGTGTGGAGGAGGAGCGCGATGCGCGCGCAAAGTAAATACAACACAGAAGGTACAGCAAAATGGGATGAGTGCCGGGAGAGGCTTGAGGTGCGGGGTTGGGGAGAGAGAGCCCAGGGCGTTGGGAGGGGTTTTGCGATGGGCGGCCCGTCTGCCACGGACACCACAACCGATGCCACCGATGCCATTTGGCATCGCGCATGAGTGAGAAGGAAACAGAAGAAGCAAAAAGAGGAGAGAGGAGAGGGGTGCGGTGCGTGTGGGAGGAAGCGTCAGCTTCCTTCGCCGTCTATCAGAGGCGGGGGGAGGGAAGAGGCGCGTCTGATTCGCCACCGTCCACCCCTTCTCCGCCTTGCACTCTCTCGCTTACTGTCACGGTCACCAGAAGAGACTCCAAGCGGCTACTGCGACACACTCTCGCCTCCCTCCCCCTTCCCCGCCCTGCACGACAGCGTGTCGTGATTTTGTTTTGAGTGTATATCGCATCGTATCACAGCATCCTACTCACGTACACCCACGCAGAGAGACATGCAGACACTCGACCTCACATGAGCACTCGACAGCGACAAGAAAAAAGCAAGGTGAGCACTTCACGCGAGCAGCAACGACCATCACGCAGGCGTGCGCCTCCGTGGCAGAGGGAAGCACAGAACAAAGATGAAAAAAAAATATAAAAACCGACGAGGACGCACTTGCCCGCCTGCAGCGGGCTGCGAGATCAGGAGGAGAGAGAGACGTAAGCGCGCACACCTGCGGAGGGCTGCTGCGGCATGTGTGTGTGTGTGTGAGGGGCGCATTGGGGTGGAAGGGGGAGGGTCGCCGCCGTCTACTGGGAGAGAGTGACACAGATGTCCCGGTAGACCAGCGTGGCCACGAGCGACTCTAGTGCGCGTGTGAGCAGAGCGCTCTCCCCAATACCACTCGCATTATTGTTCGCCTTTGATGCAGGTGAGGACGGTACTGCAGGCACTGGTGCCTCCGCCGCCATGGTGGCCGTTGGCACCGCGGGACACTGGCTGGAGTAGGATGCTGATGCGCTGCTCATTGGACGCGGTGCCGTCTCAGAGGCGTACGTCATGCTGCACATGCTGACCCCCAGCTGCCGGGACACACACCGCAGAGAGGTCATGGCCTGCTCTAGCGCATTCGGCGCTACCACCGGGAAGGCAGACGTGTTCATCACCTTCGCCGTCTGACTGAGCGCAATGCCCACCGACGCAGGCAGCTGCAGCCTTTCGAAACAGTCACCGTGCATCGACGGTGCATGCGGTGCTCTGTCTGTAGCCTGTGGAGACTGTGCCGTAGCGCTGGTCGAAACGCTTGATGGCCGCCGCATCAGGCCCGAGTCGACGGACGACGCCATCGACATGCCAGAGGCGGACAAGGCGGAGTTTTGTGGGGACGGCTTCGCGGCACCCGACCACCCTTCCGCGACTCCGTCCTCTCCGCCGTTGCCTGCTCGGACCTTGAGGTGCAGCATGGACGGTGTTCCCGGCTCGTTATGGGAGAGGCTCGCCTCCTCCAGTGGACTCTTGCCACTGACCAGATACACCGGCGACAGTTTTGGTGCGCCGGGCTCAGCTTCGTTGCTCACTTCCACAACACTAACGGCTGGCTGAGGCACCCCGCAGCTCTGCAGCTGCTGATAGAGCAGTCGAATGTGCTGCCCACCAAACAGCTCCGTGACGCGGTGGCATCGACGCTGCCGCTGATTCTGGCCGCGCAGCTGCAGTGGCCGCGGCACAGAGCACTTGGTCTCTTCAAGGAGGGAGAGGGACACACAGGCGCTCGAGGCGAGCTGGTCTGCATCAGCACCCTGCTGCGCGCTGTCGTCGAGCTCTCGAGACTGCTCTCCGCCGCTGCTGTTGCTGCTGCCCATCTGGGCCACGGGCGCGTCCCCAGCGGAGTCGCAGTTGGGGCCAGGACGCGTGGCGGTGGCGCCACCGCCGGGGGAGGTTCTATCGCCCCCACCCGCACATCTGGAGCTCTGGCGGCGCAGGATGACGATCACGTAGCCGTCGAGGTTGGTGCTTAGCTTTGCCAGCTGCGGCAGAAACTCGGCCATCGTGAAGGGGCGCGAGGTGCCGCCGACCGTGTCGCCGGCGGTAAGTCCAGGGATGATGGCAGTGCCGGCGCCGATACCGCCACCGCGCACATGAGGGGACGAGAGTCCTGGTGATACCATCGACACCGCACTTGGCGCAGCTGCTGTGGCCGCCGTCAACGCGGTTGCACCTGTGACAGCAGACGTGTCAATGGGTATGCCGACGATCTCCACCTGGGTGGAGACAGGCAAGATGTTGACGGCGGTCGCAGTGGCTGCGGTTGCTGCTGGTGCAGCGGCGGTGGCAGTCACCGGCGGCCGCAGCTGGAAATACGTCGTCACCGGCGCCATCATGCGCTCGAACGACGCCGCTGCAGGGCACCCACAGACACGCCGGCAGGCCGCGTTCACATAACTGCCACTGCTGCTGCCTAACCCAACCGGGACTCCACGTTGCCCGGTAGCGCCACACCAATGCGCACCTTCGTTCTGATCCCCTGCCACCGTGTAAGCGCCACTAATCAAAGCAGCCGTGAGAGGCGAGGCCATTACGTCCGGGGGTGCTGCGCCTAGGCCCAGCTGGTACCGCAAAACCATCTCGCGAACCAGTGCCTGACGCTGCGCAGCGTAAGACTCGGGGCCAGTGCCACATAGAGGCGTCACCACGGTTTGTGAGCTCGCACAGTTCGCGGGGTCAGCGAAAAAGCCGCTTGCGCCGGTGGCCCTCGCCCCCAGAGAGAGTCCGCTCCCTCCGGAGGCTGCCGCCGCCGCTGCTGCTGCTGAGGTCGGCGTCGGCGTCGTGCATGCCGTCGTGGCCGGCATAGATGAGAGACGCACCACTGCGCCGACTTGACGAAACAGTGCTCGCAGCACACACACGCCGCTGTCGAGAGCCACGGGCAGCGCCGGTAGTTTGCCCTCCGTGTGCGGCGTTGCTGGCACACCTTCACCGTTCACGGCGAAGGAGGTGGCGGCCTGCGGACCATCCGGAAGACATGAAATCGGCTTGCTTGTTGCCGAGGATGAGGCGACTGCTGCAGCTCCCACCGAAGAGGGCACTGTGGTGACGAGGGAGGCATTCTCGTGGAGAAGGAAAGAGGACAGTGCGGGCGACGAGGCTCGCGCGGCTATGAAAGGGCTCACCGGCGCCGCCGCTTGGAGAGGGAGCTGCGGTAAAAGCCACGCCGCAGGTGCGAGCCCGCGCAGGGCTGCAGCGTCTGTGCTGTTGCCGCTGGCGCAAGCGGCGGCTGTCCCGTCGGCGTCGTCGAAGGTGACGTCATCCACGCGAATCGACAGCTTCGGCCGTCGCGCCGACGTTTTCGTCATAGCCGCTGGCGCCGTATTGCTGTCTGTTGCTTGGTTTTGCTGGTGAGCGTCATACTTCTCGCTTTCCGTGCACTGAGGTGCCGGCGAGGTGATACCGGCTGTTGCGGCGATGGGCGGCGCCTGGACTGCGGTCTGCGTGCCGCTACTCTGGTCGGTGACCGAGCTAGACCGAAGCGCTGTCTCCGCGTCAACATCTGCGTAAGGGTGTGCAGATAGGGTTCCAAACGGGGTCTCTTGATGCTGCTGCGGCGCCTCGGTGCCATCGTTTGCAGCGGCAAGGTCGCGCTCGTCAATCAAGATGACAGCGATGCGCCGCCGTCGACGTGCCAGCGCCACGGCCTGGCGAAGAGGGCCTGGGCTACCATCGATGCTGATGAGGAGCCGACGGGGTGGGGTAACGGTGCGCCGCGCACGCGTCGAGGACGACGATGGCTGCGGTAACTGTGGTTGCGCCGATGCGATCTTGGGTGACTTTATGGCGGGCCGTGCAGACAGTGACAGGATCGAGTCGTCCCCTCTTGCGGATTCGAGGCTAACAGGAGACGTGTACCCGCTCCCGCCCAACCCGGTGCTCGCCTGCACCCCGGCGGCATTCGTGCTGGTCCTTTCGCTCAGCCGCCTGCTGGCAGCGCCACGCGCTTGACAGTGGTCGCGAGTCTGCAAGGGTGATGCCGACGCAGACGATGGCGTGGCCGCCGCCTTCATGGCAGGCAACGTCATCGTCGACAGAGCACGACAGGCAGGTAGTGACACCGACGCTCGAACTCGCGCCCAAATAGAGGACCACGAGGGCAAAGACCTGCTTGACACCGCTGCCGTCGGGCACAACGATGCCGCGGACGGCTTCGAGGTTGCATACCGTGGTGCTTCACAGCCGCGCCGCTGAAGATGGATCCCTATCCTACCATCGGTGCCGAGCAGTTCACTGGAGCTGCAGAATCGTGCGTAGTACCAGAGGGGCAGCTTCGAGCTGCTGTGCAGCGTGGCGGCGGCGTGGGGTGCTTCGTGGGCATCGAGGATGCTGTCCGCGAGATGATCGTAGCACCTGCGACACACGCGGCAGAGGTACCACGTGATGCACCGCACCGAATCCACCTCTACTTTATAGCTTTCGCGGCGGTAGGCGTCGTCGTTGTCGATGATGCTGCCGCTCGCGCTGCCACCGCTGTTGGCGTCGCTACCACGCGCGGTGGCCAAAGCAGTTTCAGCGGAGGCAATGCGTTTCCCTTTGCGCGTCTCCAATGAGCAGTTCAAGGTGCCGCCGTCTCCGGCCGCCACTCCTTGCTGGCTCTGCTGCTGATCATCGTGGTGCTCGAATAGGCAACGGTGATTCAGCAAAGAGTCGGACATGAGTGAGGCACAGCCGCTCGCCCCCCCACCGTGGGTGGCGGAGCTGCCGCGCAGCAGATGCGACGAGAACCCCTGTTCGAAGCCGACCATGACCTCTGGTGTTGCCCATACCTGGGAAGGCACTTCGCCGGTGGCGGTGGAGGGGGAGATGGCGTTGATGCTTGCGGAGTAGAGACTGCTTGACACACGGCGGCTATGATGCACGCTTGGCATTTCCTGAGTGTGGCTGTTTCCTTGCGATGGGGTCCGTGACGGCGGCGGTGCCGCTGACGCGGTGGCCATCGACTTCGCGGAGACAAAGCGGCAGCCGCTGTTTTCCGTTGGCGCATTGCCTTCGTTGCGGGGCCGAGGCGCCGACGGCAGCGCTGGCATCTCGGCCTCCGCGCATGGCGCGTTGAACCGTCCGCTATTGCTGCCGCGGTGATGTACAGTCGCCGTCGTCATGGTCGTCGTGCTGCTGCTGCGGCTGCGCTCCCACTTCCCTGCACCGTCATCTTTGGTGCCCCTCACATGCGCTGGCACGTCGTCTCGCCTTTCGGCGAGCTGCTCCCGTTTCGGTGGCTGGGTCTCCATCGCGGGAGCCCGTTGAGGACCCTGCGGTGACTGGCGGGGCAGCGGCACCGCATACAAAGAGCCGGCAGAGGACGAGCGCGTAAACAGTGTCGCCTCTGCTTCATCGCCGCCAGTGCTGCTGCTGTTGGCCCTGCTGCGCCGTGCCGCGTTCTTCGACGTGACAGAGATGGATGATTTGGCGCCGTTTAGCGACGGAGCGCGGTTTAGCAAGGAGGAGGCGGGGACGGCGGTAGGCGTGACTACACCAGACCTTGCCGGGATCTCAGCAGGTGACCCTCTTGCCGAGCTAGTCTCCACGTGACGAGACCTGGACGGAGGAGGCACCGGTCGCAGCCACAGCCGCTTCTCCGTGCACGCGTCGCAGAAGACGCCGCCGCAGTGGCGGCAGTGATGACGGCGGCAACGAAAGAGCGAAAAAATGGCCTCACACCCCGTGCACCGCGCGGCCGAATGATCGTCGCGCCAAAGACGCGGATGAAGCATGGGTGCGTGCGCGGCGCGTGGGCTCCTGCGCGTATCCCGAGCAAGCGATGAAGGGCACCGGTGAGCTGCCGATGACTGCCAGCGAAGGGCAGAGGGAGCGAGAGGGTGAGGAGCGCGCAAGCAAAAAGAGAAAAGCAGATGGCGAAAGACAGCTGAAGCACGCGCACAAAGAGAAAAAGGCGGGTGCACCAACGCCGCCGCCGGGGGGGGGAGGGAGGGAGGGGAGATATACCAACCAACTAACACGTCAGATAGGAATGACGGAGAGATACTTGGGAAAAAGAGCCGGTGGGAGGGGGGTCTAGACACTCGCACGAGACTAGTCGATAGCTCCCTGAGCTGTACCAAACGATGGGGAGGAGGGGGGGGGTACAGTAGGGGAGGGGGGGTAGGGGTGGAGAGAGAAAAGCACACGCCCACCCACGAATGGAAACAAAGCACGCAAAATGAAGGGAGAGATCGTAGACGGCGGCCAGCAGCGGCGGCCAATCGTACCCGCCTTTTCACGAGGCGACAGAGTAGCAGCGGCAGCAGCAGCAACAGTTATATAATAAGACAAGAAGCAGGGGAATCGGCAGTAGACGACCGGGCGTCTCACGCGTTGTCGTCGCCGCACCCCTCTCCCTCCTCCTCTTCCCTCTCTGTCTCCCTCGTCACGCACAAACACAATGAAGAGAAGCAAAGATGTCCTCTTCTCGATCTTCTTAGCGAACGCGCAAGACCGCTCCTTCAAAGAGAGAGAGACGCCCGCACCGACAAGAGGTGGCCGGTGGTGTGTGGGGGAGAGAAAGAAAGCACTAGGAGGCGAGGGGCAGCACTGATAGCCGTGCTGAGCGGCAGGCACAACGACAACGCCCACGAACACGAAAGAAGCAGAGAAACGGAAAAAACGAAGTGATGATGGATTATGAGCCGCCGAAAAGACCGTGTGCGCACCCACCTGTGGCTAGGCGCGTGCCCGTATGTGGGCGCCTCTCCCTGGCGGCGTGAGCGAGATGCGCACGCTAACAGAAAGGG
Source organism: Leishmania donovani (assembly GCF_000227135.1). Lineage (NCBI taxonomy): Eukaryota > Euglenozoa > Kinetoplastea > Trypanosomatida > Trypanosomatidae > Leishmania > Leishmania donovani. The sequence continues at coordinate 422,060 of NC_018253.1, read as the reverse complement.
GAAGAGGACACGACGGGAGAGCGATATGCACTCCCCGAACACGTTCAGCACGAGGCAGGTAATGCACGAACAACAAAGACCCACAACTCCGGCAGCCTCAGCACACGGGTGAGCGTGCGGCTGAAGAGGAAACACACACACACACAGACACAGGGGTGAGGAGCCGACAAAGGCGGAAGAAAGGGCAAAGTATGAATTCGCGACAAGGGAAGGCAGCCACACTCTCCGAGAGAAGGGCAGGGGAAAGACAGGAGGGGGCGGAGGACGGCAATCAGACAAGCGCAGCGGGCCGGTGGGGGGAGGGGGAGGGAGGGAGGCAGGGCGCGCACGACGACAAAAAAAACGAGGAAATACGGGAAAACAAAATGAAAAAAAAAAAAAAAAAGAATGGATGCCTCCTTGTGCACGCCTAGTTAGACGGAGAGACAGACGCGCACACAGACGAGCAGAAATACAGTTTCTCCCAGCTGTGTCACGGCTGCTATGGCGGTGAGCGCAAGAGAAGGAGAGCAGAGGGGTGGGTGGGTGGTGTACACGAGAAGAAGAAAGGAGGGAGGGAGGAAGGATGGGAAGAAGAGGTCGGAGACGCGGGTACGATCAAATGGAAACTGGAGAAGGTACATAGAAGAAAAAGAAAGACAGACGTACACACGGGCGGCTCACGGTAAAGAAGACTGACGGACTGATATATATATATATATATGCGTATGCGTATATATTTATTGATGTATCAAAGGCGGATGCACGGAGAGGTACTTTAGAGAAAGTGAAAAGGAGGAGAAGGAGGGAGGTATTTATGTGTGTGGCAGAAGAGGGGGCAAGGGGGCCTTGATCGGCTCAGACAATACGCGAGGCTCTAAAACAGAGAAGGTATGCACACAGCAGACACACTTCCCTTCGTACACACGCGCGCGCAAGGCAAGCAACAACAAGACGACAGAGAAAGAAAGAGAGCGGGGGAAAAGGGAAGGCGGTGGCCGCGATGACGACGAAGGCATACTACTGATCAACGAAGCGAGGCGATCTCAAGAAAACAACAACTAAAGATAACAGAACACAAAAAAAATGTTGGATGCGAGAGTGCGGTAGTGGGATGGGGTGGGATGTGCGAGGTTAAAGGGAAAGAAAAGACAGAGAGGGTGGGGAAAGGGGGTAATGAAGAACGGCAGCGGGCGGGTGAGGGGTGATGGTGGTGGGAGTATGTGTCTAAGGAACGACAAGACGAAGCAGAAGAAAGCCAACAACAAGATGAACAGACACACACACACACACACACACACGCACAATATATATATATACGGGAAGTCATACAGAGAACTATGCGCTCACACGGACGCTAAAGAAAACAAAGAAGAAACACCTTGCTGACGTACATATAGCGCTTCGACATACACGCAGGCCACGCATGTACCAATCAATGCAGGGGAGGATGATCGCGGGTGGTTGGAAAACCAGCAGAAATCGTTTCCGTCTTTTTTCCTTGTCTTCGATGGATGATGATGAGGGGGAGAAGGGGTGGGGGAGAGGTGAAGAAGGAGTAGGGGGAGAAAAGGAGGTCCACAAGCAGAGAGAGAGGAAGAGAGATGGAAGCACAGATGGAGACAAATTCTTTCACGAAAAGCAGCAGCAGCAGTACAGAGAAAGCCCAAGAAAAAAACGCGCAAAATAAAAATGAAAAGGAGCAAAGTACAAACAAAAACAGAAAAGTGAAGAGACTGAGACAGAGAGGAGAGGCAGAGGGAAGGAGAGAGAGGAGAACGGGGACAAGATGAATGAAACGCAAGCAGATCAACGCACTTGCGACACTGATGCTTAAGAGAGGGGGCGGGAGAGAAAGAAACAGCGAGAACGCTAGTGAAAGAGAAGCAGCAGCAAGTCGGAATACCTGTAACGAGTTAGTACGCGCCGTGATACTCAGAGGAACCTATACAAGAAAGGACCAAATAAGGAAAGGGAGGAAAGAGAGGAGCAGCAGCGGCAGCAGCAACAACGGGATCTGTCGGCCTCTATGGGTACACCCAGCACTCGAAGACAAAACCACGCACTCAATCAGCCACGGCGCAACATAAGTTAGCCAGTAATAACTGCCTCAACGCCAATTGAGAGGAAGACAGGCACACCCCCCACACCCAAACACAGACACACACCGGCGACGATGGCAAACAAAAGCGCAGCTGAACAACGAAGACAACGCGGAATTTGTAAGAGTAAGCAAAGGCTATATATATATATGTGTGTGTATATATATGTGTATATATTCAGAGAGAGAGTGAGCGTAAGAGAGCGAAGTGGTGGTGGTGGGGCAGCTCGGGGAGGGGGAGGGGGCGCGCACACACGACGGTGAAGACAGCTGAAAAAGGGATTCAAAGCAGTAGGCGGCAACAGCGTGCGGGCGGCAGCAAACAAATGGAGGAGAGAAAGGAAAAGATTCCCCGCAACACGTACGCAGAGAAGCAGTAGACTAGGTGGAAGGGCAGGTCGGCAGGTCGGCGCAGGAGAAGAGGGGCGACGTGCCGACGGCTTCCGCTGGGTGTGATTGTTTATGTCTCTCTTCTTTGCCTTCTTTTTTTTGTTTTGCTGTGACGTCCTCTGCGGGAAACTTTGTTTTGTTACGCGTCACTGTCGACGGCACGGGTGTGCGGCAGACGTGGCGGAGGGCTCGAACTGAGCGCGCGTGGGAGGAGGACGAGGAAGAGGGGGAGAGAGAGAGAGACTACTCGAGCCGAGTAAGAAGGAACGCAAACACTGAAAGAGGGAGGGAGAGGGAGGCAGAAAGCATACAGAGAGACGATCAGCACAGCTGGAGTACACACCGAAAAAAACGCCACGCACGCGCACAGCAGAGAGGTCGAGGCGAGAGAAGAAACGAAAAAAAAAGGCAAGCGTTCAAAGGGAAGGGAGGGAGAGGGAGATCGATTCGACACCCGTGAGTGCGTGCGTGCGTGCGCGTCGACGCTTCGTGGGAAGGAGAGACGGCGAGGAGGAAGCAGAGCAAAGCAGGAGACACTAAAGAAGCGTCCCACGGACAACAGGCGTAAACGAAAACAAAGGCAAAGAGGGGGTTGGCAACAAGTAAAAGAACTCTATTTGTTTGTATTGAGCTCGAACACACACACACACACACACAAACACATACACGCACAGACACACAAGAGCAGCGGCTTCAAGTCGGACTCTGCGATCGCGAGTATATATATATATGTGTGTGTGTGTGTATGCGAGTATGATGATGGTGATGTGCGCGTGTATGTGCCGGCTTCGTGCGTGCCGTGCACGGATAGGCTGGGGCGTGGGGCCCAGAATGAGATGTTCAACGGGCGAGTGAAGAAATAACGTAGCTGACCAGCAGCAGCGCACGCGTCTCGGATTCCGTGCTGCGTCGAGAGGGGGTAGGTGGAGGGGTGAAGATATGCACAGAGAGGGAAAAGGCGCTGCTGCACCTTCTTTTTTCTTTTGTTTTCGTCCTTAAAGGCCGAGTTGGAGAGAGCGAGTGAGAAAGCGCAGCTGTGTGTGCATGCACGTGTGCCGATAGAGAGAGAGTCGGCGCCGTATCCGGTGCTGCGAGCGTGCGAGTGTGGCAGCCTCGTATTTCGCTTTTCCCTTTGCTGGTTCGGCCTTCGCTCGCAGCAGGCAGAAGAAGAGGGAAGGGGGAGGGGGAGTGGTGTGGATAAGGAATGCGCTTCGTTCCTGAGGCCGTGTGAAACACGCTCCCGTGCTGCGCTTCTGTTTATCTCTTTGCTCCTGGGAAACCGACGTATACGCGTGCGTGCGTATTGGGGGGGGGGAGGCGGCCACGAAATAGATGAGAGAGAGTGTCAGAGGGCGACAGAGAAAGAGAGCGAGTGACTTACTCATGCGTGCACAAGCAGCGGCACCATGTTTGCCTCAGTTGAAGGAGAAAGGGGGGAGGAAGAAAGGGGAACTTTGCCGAGAGCGGCTGGCACACATCCCCTCACGCTCTCCCCCCACAGACATACGCTCATCAGGTTCATCACCGGTTGTGCGTGGGTTCGACCATCTTCTCACCGCACCCATGTCTGGTAGAAGCTGAAGATGACCTTCAGCGCATGCGGGGGAGATACAGTCGTCGTCTTTGGGAGGAGGGTCAGCCTGCCCTGGCGGACTTTCCGCAATTTTAAAGCACGGGAGAACAAGAAAGAAAAAGCGCGAAGGCTCCCGGAATGCGTTCCTCTCTCATCCCGTGTTCTGTGGGGGGTTTTGCTCGCGTCGATAGAGCTTAGCGATTACACGCACGCGCCGACCCACAGAGAGAGAGAGAGTGAAGTGCACGCGTACACAATAAAAACTGCATCCGTCGACACTCGTTACTCATTGTCCGTCTCCTCGTCCTCCAGACCTCACCTGCCATGACGGCGCACGAAGAGAGCGAGCGAGAGAGGGAAAGGAATGGGCAGTGATGCATCAGATTAAGCGATCGGTTAGTTAGACGCAGTGGAGGCAACACCAACGAACACTAGAGGGCATAGCGCCACACCTGCAGCACACCACCTCTACCCCACACAGGCATGCCTGAAAGCACACCCACAAGCAGAAACCTCCGAATGGAGACTACCTCGCTGAGGCAGCCAGCTTCAGACGCTCGCCAAGGGTCAGCTTCTCAGCGCGGGACTTCTTGCGAATGGCGTGCACCTGCTTGTCGTTGCGCAGGAAAACGTCGGTGCTCTGCCCTGAAACCTCGAACATCGTCACCTGCTTCCCCACTGAACCGACGCCGCCCTTGACGGACTTTGCAGAGTCCCGCTCGGACATCTTCGCACTTACGGCTGCCTTCTGCTGCGGCGGAGCGCGGCGCTTCGCTCGGCCACTGCTCTGCACTCCGCGCAGATGGTGGCGTGCGTCCTCGTCCTCGTCCTCGTCCATTTGTGCAGCAGCAGCCGTGGCGCTGTTCTTGTCGATTTGTCGCTGAACAGCGCGGAGCGCTGCGCGATCACCGCCGCCCTCATAGCTTTCTGCATCGTCCTCCCCGCCAACGTCAGGGACGACGGAGAACATCTCCGCCTCGTAGCGCTCCCGACGTGCGGAGGCTTTGGCGCGCCGCTCGTCGATCGTCTGAAGCAATTTCGCATACTCGGGATTGCGCCGGTCAAGAGCGAAGGAGGAGGCAGCGCCGCCCGCTTTACGGCCAAAGGCACGCGCAAATCGCGGATCCGCCTTCGCGGTCGCCAGTGCCGAGTTGCGCGGCGCTGCCGCTGCGGCATCACCGCCAGCCTGCGCGTCGTCGGCGTCCTCGTCGTTCTCCTTGGCTCGGTGGAAGCGACTGATGCGATCCGCCCACCGCTTGGAATGCCGCTCCTTCGCCTTCGAGGCGACATAGTTGTTGAAGGCTGTGGGGTCCACTACGGCGCGCAGCTCGCGGTACAGCCCGTTCTCGATAAAGGCGCCGTGCATGACAGGACGCACCTTGCCACCTGCAAGGTCCTCGGCGGCGATGCCCAGCGCGTTCATCTCGTCCTTTGAAATGAACGTGAAGTCGTCGTACACCGTCGTCGTCTCCTTCTCTTCCAGCTCCTCCGTCATCACCTCCAGGAAGGAGGCCCAGCGCGGGGCTGCGCCGAGTTGAGGGATAAAGTGCACCTGCACCCGCGGCACGTCGCAGCAGAGAGCGACCACACCGCTGTCGTCGCTCTCGTACGGCGCCACCATGTTGTGCTGACTCTTGAAGAGGGTGAAGTCAGTGATGTCCGCCGGGGCGTCGATTGTCGTGAAGTTGCTGCCGTCGTGCTTGTTCCACACCTTCAGCGAGCGGGTGTCGGCGGAGAGGACGAAGCTGGCCTCGCCAGTGGCGGTGCTCTTGCCATGGAAGAAGTATGTCTTCACAATGGGCAGACTGTTCATGTGGTCCTTCACGAGCAGCGGCTTCTGCAGGCGGACGTCGTACAGCAGTACCTCGCCGCTCTCAAGGCCGCAGGTGAAGAGGAGACCACCGCTTTCTTCCGTGGCGATGTGCCGAACCTCGCACGGCTCATCGATGCCGGAGCTGCTGCCGCTTCCGGCCACCTGCACGCGAGCCACAGCCGCGCCGACACGACTATCCCAGGCCTCGATCGCGCCGTCGCATCCAGCTGTCAACACTACACCACTGACCGGGCCGTGCCGTCCGAACACCTCCACATGATTCACGCCGTCTGCGCTGCTCGTCTGGTAGCTCTCCACAAACGCGCCGGTTTCAAGGTTGATGCGGTAGACCTCCGGCGAGACGCCAGCAGACAAGAGATCCGCCTGGAACTGGTTGTACGCGAGGGAGCGCTGGAGATGCGGCACACGAACCCTGTCTACGATCGCAGAGGTGTGGTGAATGGTGATCTGCCGCCCTTCCCCGCGCAGTGCAAACTTGCGGTAGTCGGGTGAGAGGCACACACCAGAGAGAATGTTCATGTCCGCGTTGAAACTGAACTTCATGCTAAGGTCGTTCACGTCGAAACACTTGAGGCGGTACGGGTAGTCGCCAGCGGCGAAGAGATGCGTTCCATTGGCGCAACGGAAGATACAGCGCGCGCAGTGCGGGAACTCGAGGTCGTGCAGCAGCTCCACGCGGTTCTCCTGCCCTGCCGACGCCCGCTTGTTCTTGCGACGCTCACTGAGCCACTCCGGCAGCGATTTGCCAGCCGTGAGGTTGTACGTCTTCACCGTGTTGTGAAGAGAGACCTGCATGGCTCTCGATTAGCGCGCAGAGCTGTCCTTGCAGTTGTTTCTGTGTGTCTGTGTCTAAAGGTGATGGAGGCGCTGCTGAAAAGCTCTTGGCGATGACCCCCCCTGTCCCCCTCTCTCCCCCGAGAAGGAACACGAAGAAGAAGAGGACAGAGAGATGAGCGGAGGGGAGCTTCCAAGCAAAGCGGGGGCGAGAGGTGCAGCCGTGCTCAGTGACGCGCAAGCACTCCCAGACTGGACTGCGATGGTGCGGGAGGAAGGGTGCCGGGAGGGGTGAGTGATCGGGAAGACATCGACCGCAAAGAGAAAGGGACGCACGCCGGCAGAGAGAGAGGTATAGGAAGAGCGAGATGTCAGCACCATACGCACTTGCTGGTGACGGCGCACGTTTAAGCAGCCAAGGCCGAGGGTTGAAGGAGACACACAGACACCAACACCGATGCAGAGCCGACGGAACACGGAGACAACGGAACAGAGCCGACGCGCCTAGCGTGAGGGATACTTGCCGTATGTCTGCTACGAAACTCATTTTGTTCTGCTACTCTCTCGTAAGGAAGCAGTTGGTTATCACGAGGGTGTGCTGGGCAGTGCGCGCTTACGCGCGCGGCAGGCGGAGGGGAGTAGCCTTGGGTGTATGCATGCATCTCTCTCTCTGTGCATGTGTGTGTCTTGCCGGGGCCCGCAATCGTTTCCGTGCTGCGGGACGTAAGGAGCGCAAAGCGAAGCGAGAAACGCAGCGATGCGATGCAGAGTGGGCCCCGCGCTTGCGCATGGAACGTAAAGGCCGAATGGGGTTGGGGGGGGGGCGAAACGCAAGCGAAGGTAGGCCGTTGGGCTTGCACAGCCTGGGAAGGATAAGACTGGGGAAGGGTAGGACAATGTGAAAGGGGCAGTGAGGGGAGAGTGGAGGTGATGTGAGCCGTAGAATGCAGCCAACCACGTCATTGTCGTACCGATACGCGTTGGCGCGTGTGGTTGCGAGCAGCGACATACACGTGCGGAGAGCCGGAGCAACAACAGCAAGCAAGGGCAAAGCGAGAGGGAGCAGGTAGAGGTGGGACAGTGGAGTGACAGTGAGAGGGGTGGGGGATGACCCCCTTTCATCACTTTGCGATGCATGGCCCGGAGATCGGCTACAGCTGGGCTGTCATGGTCACCCGGGAACGAAGGGACGTCCGAGCGTGCGTGCATCAAGGGGGAGGGCGCAAAATTGTCTTTTTTCATCCTCTCTCAACGCTCGCATAGGACGCCAGAGCCCAGACGCGCGCATCGGCGCACTCGTCAGCTACAAGAGAGGCGGCACACCTGAGGTTGCTCTTCGAAAATGAACATCGTTGAAGGTGAGGGGGGAGGGCGGGTGAGGAAGACGGAACCACGAACCCGACTCACTTTCTCCCTCAAGCGGCTCTTCCCTCCGTCGTTGACGGCATCGTTCCCTGTATCAACTCTGACCCGACGCGTGCGCCGGTATTCGTGGTGCCTGCGCTTGTATCTTTCTCTTTTCGCAGCCTCCTTTCTCTATTTTCCACGCGTATCCGCCTCCTAGTACTACTCTCAGTTTCTCTCTATAGGAGCACTTATGATGCCGTTGGTGGTGCCAGAGCGGCACGAACAGCGAAAGGTGAAGTTCCCCTCCCTCCCCTCTCCCATGAGAAGAAGACCACAAGGGCACCTACATACATGCAGGCCTTTCGAGCCCTCCCCCCTCCCCACCACCGTGGCCGTTTTCCAGGCCTCCACCAGCGCCAGGGCTACAAGCAGATCGCTCGACGGCTTTGCGATGACTTCTTCTCCTTGCGTCGCTGTTTTCCCTCTCTGCTCTCGCTTACCCTGCACACCATCTTCGCTTGCTCTCAGTTGGCGGAGATGTGAAAAAGAAAAGGACGATAAGCGACAGCAACGACTAAAACGACGTTTGCGTTCCCGAGTTACACGCACAACAGACAGACGCGCAGAGTACCATGACTTCACGCACAGCACAGTCGCGAAGAAATATGATGCGCGTTGCGTGTATGGAGAGGTGGTGGTCTTGGTGGTGGGGTGGGTGGGACAGACCGACAGAAAGAAAACAGCGACGAGCAAAAAACAACAACAACATGTAAAAACATGGACCTGAGAAAAAAAAACACGCACACACCGAGACAGAATACACACACACGGGCATGGCGCCATGCCCCTGTGTGTGTGTGTGGGTTCTCTCTCGGTGTGCGGAGAGTGAAGGGCGACCCTTAATAGAATAAGAGGGCGTGCGCCGCGATGGAGGCGCAGAGGCGAGAGGGAGAGCGGAAGGGATATCGGGCGAGGAGGAGGTAGAGGTCGCATGAATGCATACGGAGAGAGGTTGAGGGGGGGGGGGCGGCGCTCACCGACGGAGCTCTCTCACACGCACACATGGATCCAGCCCAAACCTCTCCTCGATTTACTGCTCTCTGCCCTCTCTCCATTCAGCCCAGCCGTGCGCAGTCCTATCTAGCCACCTTAGTCAACGTCTTCGGCGTGGGGGACCCCATCTGAGGGGGCACCGTCCTTAGACCCAGCGCTTGGTGGGGCCTCCATGACACGCTTTTTGTAGAACTCCGACAAGATCGGGTGCGCGATGCCCTCGATCAGCTTCGTCTGCTCCATGTACTCCTCCTTGGTGGCCTCCCGGTTTCTCTCAAGCCAGCTCGAGGCAGCGCTGACGGCGTCCTGGATCTTCTGGCGGTCCCCCTGCGTGATTCCATTCTGCACATCCGGGTCGTCCAGGGTGGCGCGCATGGAGAAGGTGTAGTTTTCCAGCGTGTTGCGCGCCTCGACGCGCTCGCTGTTCATCCTGTCCTCCTCAGCAAACTTCTCGGCCTCCCGCACCATGCTCTCGATCTGCTCCTTGCTCAGACGGCCCGTGTCGTTCTGGATCGTGATGGCCTCCTTTCGACCACCCGACTCTTCGACGGCGCTCACGATGAGGATGCCGTCCGTGTTCACGTCGAAGGTGACGTTGATGCGCGCCTTGCCGCGCGGCATGGGCGGGATGTCGGTCAGCGTGAAGGTGCCGAGGCACTGGCACTGCGAGACCAGCGGACGCTCGCCTTCGTACACCTTGATCACCACGTTACGCTGATTATCGGCGTTGTTCGAGTACGTCTGCGTCTTTTGCACCGGCATCGTCGAGTTGCGCGGGATGAGCACGGACATGACACCGCCGGCTGTCTCCACACCGAGCGAGAGCGGCGTCACGTCAAGCAGCAGCAGCCCGTCCGTCTTGGAGGAATGACCGCCGGCGAGAATGTGCGCCTGCACCGCCGCACCGTACGCAACGGCCTCATCGGGGTTGATGGAGCGGTTCAACTCCTTGCCACCGAAGAACTGCGAGACAATCTGCTGGATCTTTGGGATTCGGGTCGATCCACCGACGAGGACGACGTCGTCCACGTCCTGCGGCTTCATATCCGCATCCGCCAGCACCTTCTTCACCGGCTCCAGGCACTTCTCAAACTGATCGCGGCACATCTCCTCGAAGCGCGCGCGCGTGATCTTCGAGAAGAAGTCGCTGCCCTCGTACAGCGCGTCAATCTCGATGTTTGCTGTCGTGGAGCTGGACAACGTGCGCTTCACGCGCTCGCACGCCGTGCGCAGGCGGCGCGTGGCGCGGGCGTTGCCACGGCAGTCCTTGCCGCAGCGCATCTTGAGCTCAGTGGCGAAGTAGTCGACGAGGCGGTTGTCGAAGTCCTCGCCCCCAAGGTGCGTGTCGCCCGCGGTCGCCTTCACCTCGAACACGCCGGACTCGATCGTCAACAGCGTCACATCGAACGTGCCGCCGCCAAGGTCGAAGATGAGCACGTTCTTCTCTCCCTTGTCTCCCTTGCGGTCCATGCCGTACGCGATAGCGGCGGCGGTGGGCTCGTTGATGATGCGCAGCACGTTGAGGCCAGCGATGGAGCCGGCGTCCTTCGTCGCCTGGCGCTGCGAGTCGTTGAAGTACGCCGGGACGGTGATGACGGCGTCCTTGACGGTCGTGCCGAGGTAGGCCTCCGCCGTCTCCTTCATCTTCTGCAGCACCATAGCCGAGATCTCCTCTGGGAAAAAGGTCTTGGACTGGTTCTGGTACTCGACGCTGATGACCGGCTTGCCGTCCTTGACGGTCACCTTGAAGGGCCAGTGCTTCATGTCCGACTGAAGGTCAGGATCGTCGAACTTGCGGCCGATCATGCGCTTCGCGTCAAACACGGTGTTGCTCGGGTTCATGGCCACCTGGTTCTTCGCGGCATCGCCGATCAGGCGCTCTGTCTCGGTGAAGGCCACATAGGACGGTGTCGTGCGGTTACCCTGGTCGTTGGCAATAATGTCCACCTGCTCGTTCTTGAAGACGCCCACGCACGAGTACGTCGTGCCCAGGTCGATGCCGATGGCGTTGGTAGACGACATGATGGGCGCGCACGGTATCCGCAGCACACTGGTTTAGAAAGAACAACAACAAAAAAAAAACAAGCAAACAACGGGTGAGGGCGAGTCTAAAAATGCGTGTGATAGGGTTCGCCTGACGTAAGCTGCACAGCTCTCAGTGCGTGTCGGGTAGCCTTGTACCTCCTGTATGCGAAGGCGACGTGCGTGCGCGTGCACCGCTGACCACGGATACCCTTGACTGCAACTCCACCGCGTTAAGAGAGGGAGGGAGATAGACAGAGAGGGAGTCTTTCACAGAAAATGAAACCAAAACGAGACGTTGCTGATACTAGAGATAAATAAATAAATATATATATGTGTGCGTGTGTGTGTGTGTGTGTGTGTGTGCTAGCGCCGGCACAGCAAAGAGGATGGTGGGGAGAGGGGTGAGGAAAGAGAAGGGCGATGGAAGGTCGTCGTCGTTGTGCGACAGCAGGCAGGAAGGTGCGTGCCCAGACACGACGGTGGCAGTGCGCAACCCACATGCACATGATGTTTGCAGTTCGCAAGAAGCGAAAGGATAACAGAGAAAGTGCCAGAGAGTGAGCGCGTGCGGGGCTTCATTGATCCTTCGCCCCCATCACAGGCGATGCGGGAGCCTAGATTGCCCCGCGTCCCCGACGCTCAGAGAACCAGACGAATGGACCCTCGACGCGGAAGGGGCAGAGGGATGCCGTGAGTATGTGCTGCTCTCCGATTAAAGCTCTTGCGAAAACGGCACTGCCGCGAAAAAAAAAGTGTGGAGGTGCGCGCGCCTCGTCGCAGTTCTCGCAGCAGCATCATTCCAGGAAAAGGGTTCCCCAGAGGGTGTGCGCCTCACACTCCCTCATCCAACCGTCAGTGGCGGCGGCCATCACAGCGGCACCACCCGCGGCCACGCAAGCGCCGACCCAGCCCGTGCTTCGGAACTCTATACGACGGACAGCTACGCGGCTTGCAGACATCGGAGACCCGGCCTTCGTGTCACCACCTACATCGATGCAAGCCTGATGCACTTCTTGAACGGAGGGCACAGCAAACGGAACATCCGCCACGTTATATGACACTCTGGCGCTGCTTGGCACACGCACATCATCGTCGACCGCGCTCACTGCCGCGCAGCAAGCACAAAGATGACCTCGCATCGCTTGCGCAGCAGCTGGCGCATAGCCGCGGCGACACGGTGGTGGCCCATCGCCCGCTTTTGAGAAACTGCTATCGTTTGGGGAGGCGAGCAGCCAGCTAGAGATCCACGCCGCCACCGTGCAGGTGGTGGGGACCGCAAATGCACCGGCTGCGACGGTCGCCGCCTCTGATGCCGGCTCCGCAGTTGGCTGGGTACTGTTGTGCGCCTCCACATCCTCGGTGCGCCGCTTCTTATAAATGCGGTCGTGCTCGGAGAGGGACGACGTGGCCAACAGGCGTGCGCTGTCCGCCTCTTCGCCATTGCGACCCGCGCCAGCGGCAGCGGCAGCACCAGCGGTGACAGCCGTGTGTGGCGCCGGTGACACGTACACGACGGTGCCGGCATGATCGTCGTCTGCACTAGTGCCGAGGAGGCTTCCATCGAGCAACACGTACAGTGTCTCAGAAGGCTTCCGGTGTACCTGGTAGCAAATGAGCCACAGGAGGTCATGGTAGAGCGCCGCGTCCATCACCACCGCTGCGGAAGTGTAGGCGAGGCCGCGCCGCGGCGGCTCATAGCCCTGCCCGTGCAGTGATGGCGCACATACGCAGCACCGCAGTCGCTGTTGCGCGGCAGGCGGAACGTGCGTGGATGCGGCGACAATGTCGGTGATTCCATCCGTCTTCTCCCCCTCGTCTGCTGCTGCAGAACCAACCTGCACACTGCAGCAAAGGCATCCGCCGCCGGTCTCCAAGATGCGCTCGATGGCGCGCACCCGCGATGATGTGCCGCAGCTCTCCGCATCCGTCACACCCACCTCGGCCGTTCGCGTCCCGCGCGCCCGAAACATATTTACTGCAGGAAAAGAAGACAAGAGAACAAAGCTGTTCCCCTCGAAGGGGCGCTGACGTGGTCGGCTAGCGGCGAACGGCTGTCCCGCATCCCCACTTGCGACGCTGCCGCCTGCTGCCTGCTCTCGCATCTGCCGTTGCCGACGACACTGCTGCACCAGCGCCCGCTGCAGCGGGAGCATGCTGCCGCTTTCCGGCGGGCACCCCGACGCCGGTACACGTGGCAGCACCTCCGCGGTCCACTCGTATGTAGGCAAGGCCTTGCGCAGGCGCGCCACGCAGAGTGCGGACGTCTTCTTCGCCGCCGTCACCGGCGCCGCGGCAGCCGTGGCTAGGGCCAGGTGCCGTTGCGGCTGCAGCTGCAGCGTGGGCCATGGATTCTGCATGAAACTGGTGGTTCTGCTCTTGTCGCTCCAGCAGCAGGCACCGTTGAGGACAGCGGCGACGCACTCCAGAAACCCCGGCCGCACCACCCAGCACCCGGCTGCTGCTGCCACAAGGACACTTTCACGGAGGTTGATTTGGTGCGTCACCACCACATCAGCGTCCTCGCAGCGAGCAACAAAGCGGAGAGGCGGTGCAGGATGCATGGCCGTGGGAGGCAGAGAGGGGTCGGAGGCAACATCGACGCTGCCGCAGTGGTCGCCCCCTTTCACAGGGGGCTCTGCGGTGCGCAGCCCTCCGCCGATGGGCGGTCTCGGCTCCACCCCGTCGCGGCGACGTGTCAGGACTTCGAGAGCCTCCTCGCATCGGCGCACACGCACTTCTCGGTATGGCAAGTCATGCAACACATAGATGCGCAGGCACTCATATGTGCACGATGTCGCCACCGTCGCGCGGGGAAGAGTAGCGGCCGCGGTACCGGCGCCGAGGGCCGTCGGCTCCGTGTGCAGCGGTGACGGTGCCGGCGCCGGCGAGGGCGAGGGACGACGTGACAGGCTCAGTGGCCGGTGCCGGGACCACGGAGAAAGCCCCTGCGCATTGCTGTCGGTGTGCGCACATTGCGCTCCGCATCGCTGTTCCTCCTCGGCCGCGTTCGCGACGATGCTCGCTCCTTCATAGGCATCCGCCACGATTGTTGTCGACGGATACGGGGGCGAAGAGGGCCGTCGTGGCGCGCTACACGACCCAAGAAGAGGGCGCACAGCCGTGTGCTCCAACGATGTTGTCGGCCCTGTTGCTGTGAGTGGCCTGGGAATGGGTAGACCAGTGGCTGTGTCAATCACGTCTGGTGCAGGAGACACGCCTTTCGTGCCGTCTTTATGCTCCGCCTCTTCGCGATCGCCGGCCAGCAGACGGGTGGCTGCGTCCTTGCAATGGCCTGAGCCAGCAGCGGTCTCTGCCGTCGCAGCAGGAGTCGGCGCGTACACCTCGGCTGTTGCCGCGATAAAGGTGGTGGGCACCAGCACATCGCCGCTCATGAGCTCCGCGTCTGCGCACGCCACCACCGCGATATCCTGCCGCTGCGGTTGCGAGTCGGGAATAACATCATGCATCCACGAGAAGGCCTCCGGCCCACTGTGATATGGCCCATCCAGCGCCACGTGGACGCGCGCGTGGCTGGCGTCCTGCTGCCCTCCAGCTGCACGGCTACGTTTGTGAGCTTGGTGCTGCTGCGCAGTCCCAGCGGCCATTCCAATCGACCTCGGCCCCATCCCTTCGGCGAGCTCGTCCAGTGTTTGGGCGCCGCGCACACTCCCCGTGCAGCCACCGCCCTGCGGCTGTCGTTGCTTGGCATCGGCTTCTTCACAGCTGATGGTCGTGGTGCTGCTGACGCCATCGGCCTTTGCTTCGACGGTGCCGCCACGACTCAGCTCGGTGCTTCCGCCTAGCAAGCTCGGTAGTATGAACCGCTGCGGAGGCGGCGCGCTTGCATCCGGCGCAGCAGATTCCACATCATAGGGACCATTGACAACTTCTACCAGTGCCCTCGACCTCTGCAAGTCCGCTACCGAGCTATTCATGCCGATGGCAACTTCTTCTGTGCAGCGACGCTGCTTGTCGGGGCTTGAAAGGGCTGAGTTCTTGGTTGCTGATGAGGTGTAGGCAGCCGTGGCAGCAGCAGCAGCAGCAGCGCCACGCAGTGTACGACGCCGTGGCGTTGAGAGGGCATTGCTGGCACCGACCGTGGAACCCGTTGTCTCCGCTCCCGTCATCTGCAGCGTTGCTCCCGTCTTTGATGGAGTGAGCACCTGTGTGCACTCCGACGAAGATGACGTGCCGGAGGCGCCGCGCTCACGCATGCGCTCACAGTGCGGGTGAGGCTCACGAGGGGAAAAGGTGACCTTTGACGGGTGTAACTGCGAGGGAGTGTGCGGCAGGAGCGGGCTGCACAGTCGCTGCGGGGTACCGGCGTCGGGATCAGCGTGCGTGGCGATTGAGCGCTCGCGCCAGCGTTGCGCCGATGACGGCAGCGGCGTGGATCCTGGGGAGAAGAAGTTGAAGAGGTTGCCGAGGTGCTCCACGTAAGCTTCCGCGTCCTGCTGCTCGAGCAGCGAGCGGGTGTTGTGCTGCGAAGCAGATGATGAGTAGCGACGGCGATGCTGAAGGTGGTGGCCATGGCCGCCAGCGGACGGAGTCCCGGCACTGCAAGCACGAAGGGTCATGGATTGCGAGGTGGATTGGGGGCCGGACGGGGTCTGCGAGCAAGGCGGAGGCGGCACCGGTGAGGAGAGAGGCTGTGGCGGCGGAGACTGTTGACGGTGTTGCGCGACGTTACCTGGCGGTGGTGCGTCTCTGACGGGAGGCGTGCACGGCTCTACGCCGCTATCGCACCACGTCGTCGACGCACCGGAAACGCGCCGCATCACCGGTGTGCGACACTCCTTATGCTCTTCCATTTCTTTATCGCCTTTGTCGGGCGTTGGGCCGTAGTCCAGCAGCCGAGGATGCGGCGGTGTGTGTGGCGCCCCCGACTCCAACGCGCCACGTGGCGGGATCCCCACCCGCTTGCGGTGCTGCTCAAGGTGCGGCGCACGGCTAGCTTCGTGTGCCTCCAGAGCACCAGACGGCGCCGGATCGGCGGGAGAGGGCGCGGCTACATGGCCCCGGTGCTCGCTCGGGCGACAGTGGTTCGGCGATTGCCACGGCGGCGGCGGCCTTTGTGCCTGTGCAGCTCGTCGGTGCACCGCTGTGCGAGCGGCCTGGGAGGAGGCAAGCAGAGCCTTCTGCTTCTCCACCTGCACGAGCGCGAGCAGGTCGGCCGGTGGCGCGTACCCCGCCTCATCCACGAAAGCGCCCCATTCGACGCACGCTGCCAACCACTCGAGGCCCACCAACGACACCTCGTCGCGCGCGGCGCAGCGCGCAACGCTCTCGATGCTCTCCATCGGCCAGTACGGAAAAAATCTGCCACCGTCACTGCTGCCAACCACGGCATCCCTTTTACTCACCACGTCACTTGTGAACGCGTCGCCGATAGTACCAGAGAGAATGCCGCCCACGTCTACCGACACGACGTGCGTGACAGCCGACGGCGAGAAGGTATCGGCGACATGGCCGCCCAAGGCCCCGACCGCGTTGCGAAGCCCCAGAAGCAGCACGCGGAGCAGCGGCACCAGCGATGCATCGGGCGTGAGACGAGGCTCGATGGTGGCAGTCGTCGCCGACGGAGAGGCTGCTTCAACGCGCGACCAGCACCTCTCGCCCTCCGCAGCCGGCGGCGTGGGAAGCTTCCATAGGACCGATATGCACACACCCACCGAGTCGGTTTTGCTGTAACGGCGCTCCAGCACCCAGCTTGAAAGCGCCGGCCTGTACGGCGGCGCCCTAGCTTGGCCAACACAGCCGTTGCCAGCGGTCACAGCACCAGCGCGCGACCGTTGCCCCGCTTCGTCACCATTGCCTTCGGGCGTGATGCTTCCCTCGACGTCGAGGCGTAGCTGAGTCCCCGTGTGCCGTGCCGGGGCTTTCTGCGAGGGTGCGCCACCGCCTCCTCGCTGTTCGTGCTGGTGGTGAAAGAGGCGCATGTCCGGCGCGCTGGGGATCGACATGTCAAATAGGAAGCAGCTGTGCGGGTTGAGGCAGTAGCCGACGGCGACGCATGCAAGCACGTAGTCCATCGTCACGGCAGGGAGGCGGTGAAGAGCGTGAAGGCGCTTGTAAGCTGACGCTGGCCCTGCTGCGGCGCGGCCTGGCAAGCCCTTCTTGCGTCGGACGGTTGCATCAGCAGCGCTAGCCGTGCCGCTCTCGTCTCCGGCGGCGCGCTGGAAGCTGTGCGGCAGCAGACACAGCACCGGCGCCTGCTGGCATAGATGCGACATCAGTTGCAGCTTGGCCGTGAGGCGGGCCACCTCGGCGGCGTTCGCCTGCTCTGCGTCGGCGCTCGCGCACACGGCGCCGTTGCACCCAGAGGGCATTTTGTCACGGGCCTGGCGGCTGGTCTGGTGTGCGGTCTCGACGTCTCCCCTCACACGACGCAGCTTTTGCCGGAGCCTTGCATACGCGACGCCACGGCGCAGCGCGCGCGCGAAGCGCTGCGCTTCCTGATCCTGCTGCGCACCAGCGCTTGTAGCCGCCACGGCCACTGAAGGCTGCTGCTGCCAAAGTGTTTCCCAGTCGTGTGCGGCTCGCTTCTCAACTCGGCCGCCGCCGTAGCGGATGAGGCCACGCACCACAGCCCAGTCCACGCGAGCGTACTCGCCTTCAACGCAGCAGAAATGGCATGCCGCGAGTACCGTGCCGCGTCCTTCACGGCCGATCTCGGCAGCGCCGGCACTCCCTTGTGCTTCGTCGCCGTCGCCTGAGACACGGAAGAGCGCGACGAGCTGAGTGAACCGACGCACTGCCGTCTCCAAGGCTTCTTTGTAGGAATGCTGCGCATCCTCGGCGCCGAGGCTAGTCTTCTCCTCGTGCAGAGGCTGCTGAACACTAGAGGATGCCGGTGCAGTTACTGAAACCACAGATACAGACGTTGCCGCTGTCAGCGAGTCGTCCTCCTCTACAGGTGCGCTGCTGGACGCCGGCTGCTTCGCAGAGTTGCCCAGATCCGGCCGCGCACTGTAGTGCATCTCGCCGTCCTTTACCTGCTTTCGCGACTCCAAGCCAGCCGATGCAGCTGCTGCTGCGATGCCGTGGAGCCCCTGTGCCGCTATGGGGGTGGCGCTGCTTGCCCACGAGATGGCAGGTGCCTGCCGCACCCGTATGTAGTACTTGAGGTCTGCCATGTCCGGTAGTTCATCGGGCGAGAGCGGCGGGAGCGCGTGAAAGAGCGGCCGCCGTGCCAGTGCTGCACTCGCCTCGGACTCTGCCGCTGCCGCAAGGTGCTCCTCTAGTAGCCCAACGAGCGTTTCGGGTGGTGTGGTGACTGCCGTCCAACACGTGTCGGTGTAGCGTCCTTTGCCGTCAACAGTCCGTCCATGCGCAGCACTCCGCTGCGCCGCCTCCGATTTCGCTGCGAGCTTCGCCGTTTCGCAGGCCTTTTGCGCCTCTGACGCCGCGTCCTCGAGCCACCGGAGCGGGGCCATGCGGCTCCGTGGAATACCGCAGACGTCCGCCAGCGTCCGCACCACCGCGGCGTCCATCTCCCAGTACCGTATGGTCACGGCCACACCATGGCCAGCGTGGTCGCAACGGTGACAATTCGCGCCGAAGCTCCCAGTTGACAAGGCACTGCGGCGGAGTGCGGGTCGCTGCGGCCGCCGCTTCTTGCCCCTCTTTGTGCCTCTCTCGTCGTCGCGTGAATCGACGGCGGGGCGCATCGTATACCGCTTCTTGGTGAGTAGGCGGCTCCCAAGAAGAACGATATCTGTGGCGGATGTTGGCACAGGAGAGCGCAGCAGCCGGCACTGTTCACACCATCGCGCTGTCTTGCGCAGCTCCAGCTCGGTGCATCCGAGCACGCATATGGTGAGGTACGGCGGATGCATGGCGAGCAGCGGCGAAGCTCGGCGTGCCGTGGTGGCACCGCGAACTCTCGTTTCGCAAGCATCGAGCTGCTGCGCGGATGCCAGGTCCAGCTCATCCGCCGCCACGCAGGACTCCACCAAATCCTGGGTGGCGGCTAGTAGTTCTCCGCCGCCCGCGAATGTCTGCGACAACGCTGCCACTCTGTCGTCAGGGCGCATCGCAGCGGCGTGTTGCGGTACCGCATCCCGCGCCGGCAGCTGCGGCGGAAAACGCTCTGCGCTGCGATGCATGGCGTAGTACTCAGCGGTGCGTTGCCCCAGCGCCGCTGCATCCGCTCCATCGCGCTGCTCACATGCGATTAGCTCGTCGGTGCGGCTCGACTGGCGCGGTGGCGCGGGCTCACGGTGAAGGAGGGCGTTTGTTGTCCACCGAGGCGACGGGTCTACGGCAGCGGTGCCCCAGCTGGCACCCACTGTCGCCGTCAGCAACTCTTGGCCAGCATGACACCCCTGAGATGAGGAACCTGGAGGAAGTCCGAGCCCGGTGTTTGCGCTGTAGTAGTCCGGAAGGACAACCTGCAGTGTCGACGGCTCCTCCGCGCCTGCATTAGCGAGGTTCTCTACATCGGCTGTGTTCACTGTCAGCCTCTCCAAGCCAGCTTCTAAAGCCGGCGATATTGTAGTCGTAGCAGTCGTAGCCGTAGCTGTCGTGGGAGTGGTACCCGTGAGATGGTCGGCCGCATTGATGGCGTCAGCCGAGCTGCTAACACCTGGGTACGCGTCCGCACGCCGAGTCTGCTGTTCGTCGAGAGAGGACGCCAGCGCGCAGCCCAGCAGCTCCTCCCACGCATCCGGGTCGGACACCGTCGACGCCGAGTCGGTGCAGGACGAGGAGGACTGCCTAGAGTCGCCCCCAAGGGCGATGCTGTCGAGTGGGATGGGGGACGTTCTGCCCTCCTTGCCGTTATCTGCCGCGCCTCCGTCGCTCTGGAGACCGCAGCTGGCTGTCGACGCGTCACCTCGGTCGGCGAAGACGGAGAGGATGCGCGTCCACTCAGAGCTTCCCCCCGCTGGTGAGCCCACACGACAGACTTCAAGAATTGCGTCGAAGTCGCTGCCGTCGAGCGCGTCCGCGTACTGGTGTTGGCCGTCTTCCGCGTCGTCGTTGCAGGGTCGGCGCGTCTGTGTGCTCGACTTGTACATCACCGCTGCTATGCCGTGCGTCCACGTCGGCGGAGGCAGGCGGTCCAGACGCAGCATTGTGAACAGCTTGACGTAGTCCACCACCGGGACGTCGAGCTCCAGCGCAAAGCGCACCTTGTCGGTCAGCCACGCTGCCTTGGGCGCGCCACCACGACGGCCAGGTGGCGCCATCTCCGGACCTGAGCTTTCCATCAGCCCCGCGTTAGCGCGCTGCATCGCTGCGTGCCGTAGGCGCTGGTTAAGGCGTCTTTGTGCCGCATCACCTTCTCGGTCAGCACGGAGAAGTCGCTGAAGTGCCTGCACGCACTCCGCGCTAGTTAGCAGCACGTCGCACTTGTACGTGAGAGAGGGCTCTACAACCGCCCCGTGCGCGGTGCACACGCTGTCTATCGCCGCCTTCTCCGACGTTGACAGCCCAGTTGTGGAAAAGGCGTACCCATACAGCCATGGCACGGCATACAGGTCATGGAGGGAGGCAGAGGCAGCCCCGCTGGCACCACAAACGCCACCGCTGGTGGGCAGCGCTGGGCATCCCATCGCCACCCACTTCGGCAGCACCACTGGTATTCCTTGACGAGCGGCGAGCAGCCGCTTCCTTGTGAAGCCGCGCCGAGCCACCAAGACGGTTGTAGAGCTCGTCAGCTTCGATTCGACCCGAACCCCTGGCAGTACGGAGACCATCTGCGTGCACACAGAGAGCGAATCCGCACAAGGTATCGCATCACCGCCTGCGGCGTGCGCAAAGGGGTTGCCATACGCGTCGTTGCCCTCATCGCCGTTCTCTCCCCACTCATCCTCGTCACGGAAACCCGTGAAGGAGACGAGGCAGGTGGGGCCTGCGCTCGCTGCGGCAGAGGAGAATGAAGAGAGGGGCTTGAAGCCTGCATGTGCTTCGCCGCGGCTATGCAAGTGCTCCTGCGGCTCGCGAGTCGTCTTCGCATCCTCTTCCGAACTTCTGTTCTCCCCGTGATGATCTTCCGCGTCGCTGTTGCTGCGTCGCGGCCCACTCAGGTCAAGCTGGTGATTCTTGCGCGTTTCCAGGTTAGGCTTCACGGCCGCGAGGACCTTTGTGTGCGACCGGAGCGGATGTGTGCGGTCAGCCATGGCCAGCTGCGAATGAGCGAAGCGGTGAGGGGTGCGGGTAGGGGCCACAGCTGACAAATAAAAATCCGCGAGCGAATAGGTGATGCGGCTTGCAAACAATGTCTGTGTGCAGTGCGCAGGCGAAGCTCGAGAAAAGCGCGTGTGTGTGGGAGGGAGGGAGGGAGGGAGGGGTCGCAGTGCATGGAGAAAGAGGAGGATAAGCACGAGGCAGTCGTGATCTATGGGCTGTGATGAAGGCAATATACACAGTATAAAGCGAAGCGTAGAAGTGTGTGTGCGTCGCGTCTATGCGCGCAATCGTGTACGTGGGGTTACTTTCCTGTGCGTTGCTCTGCGTATGATGAGCATCTATGAGCAGAAAAGCCCCACCTCCTAGAGAGACCGACAGAGGTCGTCTGTCCGCGGCGCTTGTGCGAATGCGAGCTGGGGATGGGGGCGTTGCACTGCCCCGAGTGTCGAAGCTGAAGAAGGACAAAGAGAGAGAGGAGCGGGGGAGGGGGGGGAAGGGGAGGGGGAGAGTTGACAATACGTCTTCAGCTGGCAGAGTGGCCTTGAGCTGAGGTATATATATATGTGTGTGTGTGCTTTTCTCACCGCTACCGCAACTGCTTTGTGCGCTTCTCTCTTTCATAAACCCACCCCATACTGAGCGGGCGAGCAGAGGAAGAAGAGCTAGCATGTCCCTGCCGCTGTCTCTGTCTGAGTAAGGAGGGGGCCGGGAGAAGCAGGGCGGGGTGCGCTGTTCGCCACACACGCACACTTGACCTCACTAGACCGAAGAAGCAATCACGCCCCGAAGTGACCGCAGGATGTGCAGGTGTGCAGCTCGTTTCCTTGCGTCCCTTCCCCTCTCTTTTCTGCTGCGATGCACGCTCCTTTTCTTGTGATCACGCAAGAGTACGTCTGCTGCATCCATCCATGCACACGCTCTTTCCACCGCCTCTACTGCGTACTTTATCCCCCTTAGGTGTCGTGTAAGCTGCACAGACACGGAGCAGCACGGCGGAGCACCAGTGCGCCCCCCTTCCTCCTCCCTTCTCTTAAAGTATGTACATGTGAAACAGAGCAAAAAGACGTGAGGAAGGGAGAGGATGGCGGGGCTCGCTGCGCCATGTGCGCATGCGTGTGCGTGCCTGTCCGCAAGCGCCCCGCTTCCATGAACACTAGACTCAGTCTATCCTTTCTACATGCGCCTCGAGCTCGAGACTCGGCTGCGGATGAGGGAGGCAGGCACCAGCAAAGGTGTATCATGGCCGTACCACCACTACCACTGTGACCAAGCCGCTGATACGGATGCTCTTTCTCGAGCTGCGTCGCCCAGCACAGGTATAGGAGAATGGGACATCAAAGAAAAAGCCCGACCATAGCAGTTGCCTTACCGCTGGCGAAACGGATGCTAGGCTGGGGGAGGGGGAGGGGGCTAGTGGTGGCCGGAATAGCGGCGTGTCCGACTAATCAAAGGAAAACAACCGCAGTGCGGATGGTGCTGGCGTGCATCTCGGCCAGCCGCTAAGTCGGCGGTTGCCGCAAGTGACACACCGGCTACCAGAAGCGTCACAACGGCAGACGCCAGCAGGACACACACCTACACACCCAACGCACGCACAAGCCAACAGGGGGTGTTTCCATTCTGTGTCTGCCCCTCCTCCACATCGTCGTCGTCTTTCACTCCGCCTTTCTCTTTACACCGCACTGGGAACGAAAATGTCGTCGTTCTCGCTGTCATCGCCTGCGCCTGTGGCGGTCGAGGCTGCCGCCTCGACACGCTGATTCGAACTCAGCACACGCTGCTGCTGCTGCAGCTGCGACGACGATGCGGCTCGAACCTCTCTGAGCGGCTTGTTCTCGTGTTGGCTGGCGATCATCCCAACTGCGGCAGCATCAGAGGCGTCGGCCTGCGCATCAGTATTGCTCACATTCATCATTATTGCCCTCATTGCCGCGGCTGACCGCCCACCTGTGCCGCTGCCGGCTTGGTTGTCGTCATCAGCGTCATCTTCACTTTCAGAGCTGGTGGAAGAGGAGTCGAGCTCGGACGTCGGCGGACGGCCGTGCCGCTGCCCAGTCTCTCTGGAGCTTCGACCGGCGCGGTTCCGGCCGCGGCTGTCGGCCGTGTCCGCGGCTGTCGACAGCGCTGCCACCGTGGTGATGGCGTTTATGTAGTCCTCGTGCGGCGCCTCAGCAGCGCCGGCGCGCTGATGGCGTGAGATGAGGCGGCGGAAGTCTTCCAGCCGCTGCTTCTCCGCCGCGGCCCTTTCTTCCTGAATCGCGTGCCGCTCCTTCTCCTCTCCGTCGTCGCCGCCGATGGCCCACGCCGTGACCACACGGCGCTCCTCGGCAAATACCGGGCGGTCGTCCAAGTGAAGCAGCCTTTTGCACCGCGAAAGGACGCGCTTGCGGTAGCGCGGGAGCGACCGGACGAGCGGGTTGCCGGAGAGCTTGAGCGACTGCAGGCGCGGCAGGCGCTCGAGGATCAGCAGCAGTGCTTCGCCGTCCGCGATGTGGTTGTGACTGAGGTCCAGCACCGCCAGCGAGCGGTAGCAGAGAAGCCCGAGGCAGTCCTCGAAGCCCTGCAGGCGGTTGCCCGCCAGGTTGAGACTGCGCAGCGAGCTGCACGGGTTGCGGTGCTCCGGCGCCGGCGGTGGCGGCTGCTTGAGGGGCAAGGATGAGACTCTGCGCTGGTGGTCCTCATCCCTTGCCTCCTCCGCCTCCTCGCTCTCCGGCAGTGGGCTGTGCCCGCAGAAGACCGAGAAGACATCGGTGGTGTGGCGGTAGCGCTCCAGCTGCACGGCACGCTGCCGCTTAGCGTCTTCTGGCAAGGCGACCACGGTCAGATCCTCGGAAGGCGCAGTCCCGCCTGCGCTGTAAGGGTCATGCGACACCTGCTGCCGCCGCTGCTCCTGCTCGCGCTGCAGGCTTTTGGAGAGCAAGAGACTCGCACCGGAGGTCATTGCCGACGTCGGTGATGTGCCGTCTGCCACCTCGCTGGCATGGTGCTGGCGCACCGCGGAGTCGTAGTGGGCACAGTGCGGCTCTACCGTCTTGAAGAAATTGCCTGATAAGTTCACCGTGTCCAGTCTCTCGAACCGCGAGAGGTCCGGCATGGATCGGAAGAGATTGTTGTGCAGGTACAGCTGGCGCACGGTTGGGTAGAGGGAGCTGAAGGCGTCGCGGTCCGCTGGCGGCACATCGGCCGCCAGCGGAAGCGAGGACTCTTTCTCAGCAACGCTGTCTGGCGAGAGCGCGTCTTGGTGGCGCATCGCCTCTGTGTTGGGGTCTACGTGCTGTGCCAAAGGCTCAGCCGGCACTGCGGCCCGCTCAGCCTCGGCTGCCTCCAGCTCCGACGCAAACGGGTCCACGCGCGCTGGCGGGCGCACCTGCGTATAGCCCCCGCCGCACGGCAGCACCGAGAGTCCGTTGCCCTCCAACCAGAGCACTTTTACGTCGGTGTAGGGCTCGAAGGCGGTGGGGGCAATGCTGTCGTAGCCACGATTGTGCAAGTACAGCTTCTCGTTGCAGATGGGGTTGCGATAAAAGCCCTGCTTAATGCACTCGCGGATGATGCCATCGGTGGTGAGCGTGTTTGCCGTGCTGTTCGCGCCACCGGAGGACGTGGCAAAGGACTCATTGGTGTCCGACACCACCGTTGAGGTGATGTCGTTGGTGCTGCGGATGTCAGTGGATGACATTGGCGTGCCAGTTCCAGGACGGAGGGAGGGGGGTGCAGAGAAGAGAGGAGGTGCGCGGGAGCACGAGAGAGGGCGCAGCGTAAAGGGGTGGCACGCGCCAGGTGCGAACGTGTATCGCCTCTATGCGTGTGCGCGCTGCACTCGGATGGGGTCGGCGCACAA
The DNA here is from genome assembly GCF_000227135.1 of Leishmania donovani. Lineage (NCBI taxonomy): Eukaryota > Euglenozoa > Kinetoplastea > Trypanosomatida > Trypanosomatidae > Leishmania > Leishmania donovani. The sequence continues at coordinate 397,009 of NC_018253.1, read as the reverse complement.
CTTGCCTCGATTGCGGCAGAGCGCCGCATGCATGCGGAAGGAGAAAGAAATCGCGTGAAGAGAGGCAGGAGGGAGGGTTCGAGAGCCGTGGCAAGAGGAAGCGTGGGGGGCCCTGCCTCACCGTTGCAGCGCCAGTATGTCAAAGAGGGAAGGACCGCCGGCGAGCACGCTGGTAGGGCGGCACGATGAAGTACGTGAGAGTGACTGATGAACGCGCCTGAGGCAAATTGAGACCGGATGCACGCGGAGCCGAGCGGAGAATCAGCCCGGCATGACTTGCGCATGCTTTTCAGGGTGCGCGATGGCGTTTTTGTGCGTGTGCGTGCCATCGAGAGCTCAGCAGAGCCAGCACTGGATAGAGCGATCACGAAGGTGGGGAAGGGGAGGGCTAGGAATATACAGCGGCAACGGTAGGGACAAGGTGCAAACCCGACGCTACCAACTCCATCCCGCTCAATGCCTCATGTGAGCGCCACTGAGCCGCGACGCCCCGAGAGGGCAACACATTAAGCGATTTGAGAGCTGTACCAGCATAGATGCATGTCTTGATTGCCCTCGACGCCAATGTGCGCACGGAGATGTCGAATAACATTAAGCTGCTCCGCTGTCAGTAGCGCGCGTGCCGTGCCAGCCGAAGTCTGGGATGCTTCGCCGCCGCCGCCGCCGTTGCCCGCTCCTTTCGCGACTGCTTCCACAGAGGCGAAATAGTCGCGAGCGGCATCCAAGTTGGCGCGGAGGTGGTCAGGCCTGTGGCTCCGCACCAGCGTGCAGTAGCCCTGTGCGAAGCCCCACATGAGTATCATGTCCTCCAAAGAGTACGGCTTGACGGCCTCAGGTGACGCCGCCTGCGGTGGTGCTGGCACATGATTTCCATCGCTCTGGTTCGAAAAGTACCGCGCGTGCACCTCAAGCAGTCGCGGGTGCTGCAAGAGACGCGCGTCCCCCTTGCCAAGTGGGGAGTACTGCTGCAGCAGCATACCGTGGCGCCGGCGACAGTACGTTTCGACGTCACGCTGAATGCAGAGAGGGTGCAGCTCAATCTGATTCAGGATGGGCGGTGAAAGCAGATGCGACGATGCAGAAGCCGGCCATGCCTCGGAAGACGAGGGTGAGGAGGCACTGCTCGTGTTGCTGCAATGCCTGTGCGCCGCAACGTCTGCGTTCCTTTCGCCCTTGATGGAAGCATGCGGTTGCGCCGCAGCAGCGACGGCCTCATCCTCACTACGCCCACCGTCGCCGTCGTGGAAGCAGTTCAGCTCCTTGAAGTGCCGCGGCAGAAAGTTCGACACACCACAGTAACGCACTTTGCCCAGAGCCTGCAGCTCGTGCATGATGCGCCAGCACCGCGCGCGGGCCGCTTGATGACCTGATGCGTCTTGCGGCTTTAGCCCGCCGCACCCCGGCCAGTGCATCAGCACGCAGTCGGCGTAGTCGATGCGTAGCTTGCGGATGCTGTCGAGGATTCCCTGCCGCACCGCTTCGTCAGTACCCATGCTCTTCATCGCGATCTTCACCACAATGAATAGGTCCGCTCGCGGAACGCCGCTGCTGATGATGCCTTCACCCACGAACTCCTCGTTGCGGTACGCAGCGGCGGTGTCGATCAGACGGTAGCCCATCTGGAGAGCGGCCCGCACGGCGCTCACGCAGGCGTCCCCACGAAGTTCGTAGGTGCCGATGCCGATCGGAGGCACCCCGAATGACAGGGATGGAAGAAAGCCAGCAGCAGCCACCGCCGTCGTGGCCATTGTGCTTTTGCGTGCGCGCGTCCGTGCACCTGCGCGCGTGCAGAGTAGGAAGGGCAGGGGGAAGTGGCACAGACGATGAGGGCCGGCATGGGAGAAGAAGAGAGGCGAGCAGCGGGGCCAGCGGGAGGTGTAGCGTATTAAACTGAACCACGCAGCACTAAGGACAGGACGAAGGGGCGGTTGCGCGGCATTCACATACAAGCACACCGGGGGGGGGCCCATAACGGGGCGGGCCGAGGTTTGGGAAAGGGGTCTTGAGGGAGGCTGCAGAGCTGCAGACACACGTGCTGCTCGTCTCCATGTCACCAGGCATCGCACACTTCCATCTATACTCAAGGCAGGGCATTTCCGCCAAGGACACACCGACCAGACCGCTTGGTAGCTCGGTAGAAGAGTGCAGGAGGCGCGCGAAGCAGCGGCGGTAACGCGGCCGTACCCGCGCGCTCGCCCCCTCCCCATTCGCTCACGCTTCGCGCGCCTCTCGCACTCTCCCCTCGCGGCTCTGTCGGCGTTCCTCCTTTATTTTTCGTTCGTCTCAGCCGCTGCTTTCGCGCTTGTCTGTTATGTCACTTACGTGAAGAGGAGCGGATGCGCACACATTGGACGCCGGCAAGATTTGTGGTCGGACGCACGCCTAAGACAGGCATGGGAGGCAGACAGAGAGATGGGGAGAAGAGGGGCAATGGGGCAAAGAACCAGTGAATGGATGCTGAGCCGACGATCTCGTTTCAGACACGAGCTCCCCGGCGAACACGCACCATCTTATCTCTCCTCGCCGCTCTCCGCTACCTGCACGCCGACTCTCCTCTTCCCTTGCAATCCGCGGTGCTGCGAAGCGCGCCACGATAAAAGCACTAAGCAACCGCACTACTGAGCGTCCTTCTCGCGCTGCCTCTGCTGCTGATACTCGCGCATCGAGTTCATCAGTTGGTTCATGGTGGATTTATTCGCACCCTTGTACGGCTGGCCATAAAGAATAAACGTGTCTGCCAGAGCCTCCAGCGCGTTCCGTCGGCGTTCGGCCTCGGCCGCCGGCAGCTGCGGGTCGTACAGAAGCGCGAGAGCGACGGTGCGCGCCGTCGCCTCCAGCTCTTGCACAGACGTGTACCACGCCAGATCCACCATGGCCTCCGAGTCCTTGAAGGTACGGCCACGCACCGTGGCAAGATACTTGAATTTCTGTCGCCGCACCTGCCAGCGGTGCGGACCGACTGTCTTGAAGTAGAGCTTCGCGCGAGCCACCGCGAGGAAAGGGAGAGACAAGCTCTTCGAGCGAGGCGCTACTGCATCGCGGACAGGCGATGGTGACGCGCCGCTGTTCGCCTCTCCGGCCTCAACGCTGCCGCTGGGCCGCCTCCTCTCGATGTCGTAATAGGCAATGACTCGCTTGTACTCATGGCCGATGGTATGCAGCACTTCTTTCGCAAGCCCGGTGCTGAGGATATTGTGCAGCCGGATGGCAAGAGCATCGCCTTTCCAGGGGCCTCTGCAGCTGCCGCTGCGCTTCTTCGCATCCGCCACCTTCCTGCTGGCCGCCGCTGTCTCTGATGCCGCCGCTGCTGCGTCGTAGTGCACTAGGTAATTGCTCAGCAGCTCATCCCGGCACTGCTCGTGCATGTGCTGGCGCAGCACCGCAAGCTCTTCGCCGGTGTAGTCGAGGCCGTCAATCACGCGCTGCGAGAAGCTGCTCATGAACACGTCCCCAGCGATGCGGTGCACCTCTTCACCACCGAAAAGGGCACGGACGGCGTCGCGCTTTTTAGCGCCGGTGTCTTCGACGCCCTCTGTACCGCCGAGGTCGAACTTCCTGCGCTTCTGCGGGCTCGACAGGACGCGGTAGGCCTTCGTAATGCGGTCGAACTGCTGCGCAGCATCCGGGCTCGGGTTGCGGTCTGGGTGGATGTGGAGCACCTTTTGATTGTAGGCCTCCTTGATCTGCCGCGCCGTGGCATCGGTTGGCACGCCAAGCAGACCGTAATAGTCGTCGTCCGCGACGCCGTCTGTGCCGCTCATCTTGGCTTTGCCGCTGTACTTGGCCTTCCTCTTGATCTTGTCCTTGTCCCGACGGGTAACACGTTTCATGGCACGCTCGCGCAACACCGATGGGTCTTCGTAGAGCTGTAGGAGCGGATGGCGGGCGTTCGGCGTTCCCTGCGGTGCCTCGAAGCAGCCGCGGAGCCCGTTCCACGTCCACGCGCGTGCGCGTGGCGCACCAGTCGACGCCGACGCGGAGACATCCGCCATGGGACGCCGGTTCACGCAGTAGTACAGGGGCGTCGCCACGCAGCCGTAGTAGGAGCTGAGAGTCACCTGCTGCACCGCCGCGTACTGGGCGCAGGCGAGGAAGACGCCGCCCCATAGGAGACCGTAGCATGGTGCCGTCCACAGCGCACTCAAGCCGCTGCCCAGTCGTACACGCTCCAGGGAAACGGCGAGGAAGACGAGAGGTGAGATGACAAAGCCGAGAACCACGTTGAGAGCGCCGCCGCCAATGCCGCGCAGTACGGAGCGACTCGGGCATGTGGCTAGGACGACGCGGCTCTCCTCGGCGTCCTCTCGACGGCACCGCCGGATCCACTCCATCTCCGCCTCCGTGACAAGCGCAAAGTGCGAGGAGGACGCGGATGTCGAACCCGCGTGCTTCTTGACGAGCATGCGCTGCACCCAGCTGACTGTCGAGGAGGACGAGGCAGCAGAGGCCGACGCAGGCCCCGTGCCGCCCGTCATGACTGCCACAGCTGCCGAGGCGATGGCGGTGGAGGGGCAGTGCGCCGCCACGGCGATGATGTTCTGCAGAACAAAGCGCCGAATGGTGGAGCGCGACATCGTGTCTCGCAGTGGGGGCTGCTCAGAAGGGCCTCCACGGAAAGCGGCAGCCATGCCAAGGGACATTGGGCACGGTGGGGCGATCCGGATGGATGCAGTGGTAGTGGAGGATGGATAGGGGTGTTGATGAGGACGGTGGCGCAGGCAGAGAGAGAGAGAGAGGCCTGGCGTGTGCACACATGTGCGGGTACCGTGTGGCAGCCGTGGCTCTTCAAGCGATGCATCCGGCCGAAGGGACGATGCGCACAGCGTCCCTAGCATGTGCGGCTCTCCGCAGTCACCGTCGTCCGCGGAGCTCCGCATGCGAACCCTGTCTAGTTGTGGAGGAGCGCGCTTGCCATCCCCACGAGGCACCTTTCGACGCCACCCTCTCTTGCTCTCGCTATTTCTTTTACATACATCTCTCCCCCGTGCGCCCCAGCATCGGCTCGGCGGTGGTCTCATGACATGACCGACTTCCAGCGCGCATAGTCGATAAGTGCTGAGGCGCGCACACCACTAGGCAGCCACCGAGAGAGAGAGGGGGAGGTGCGTCGCAGCGGGTGGTCATCGTCAGGCATCGACGTTGCTTGCCTTTGAGGAGCTGTGAGTTGTTTTCATTGCTGTCGTTGTTTCTATGTTTTTATGATGATCTAGGCGCCCGAGGCAGTGCAGAGAAGCGCACGAGCGTTACAGACGCCCACACGCATGCACGTGCCCATGCGCACAGCACCGTATCGAGGCATCTATACATGTACGTGTGTGCCACACGTCCATCCTCCATCGACGAACCGCGCACCGGCAGCAGCACAGAGACACTGGAGAAGCAGAGACGCTACATGTGGAACGCGTGCAATACGTTTTTCTTGCCCTGCCAAATCTGCAGATCCAACGCGCACTGCACAGCGTCGGTGAGCTCGCGGTGGAAGCTGTTTAGGTTCATAGGGCGGAAGCGCAGCAGATCACGCTCCGAATCCTGCAGCGCAGTCGTCACCGCGTCGCCGCGTGTGTACCGCGTAAGAGGGTCCAAAGACGGGTCAGGTGAGGAGAAGCGACCACCGCTAGTGCTGGGGCGGCCGCTGGATGACCTGGCGTCGTCGCGCCGTCGCCCCTGCTGACGTGCCGCAACGACTGCTTCCTTTGCCTCAGCGAAGAAGGCCTGCAGAGTGCTCTCCGCGACGCTTGAGGCGCGGTAGATCGGATAGCGTTGTAGCATCAGCGTCTGCACATCCTGCTTCTGCCTCTGCCGCAGTGTCCCCTGCCTCTGCTGCACATCGAACTCGGTAAGGTAGCGCCCCCTCCTGCCGTCGCCGCCGTCCAAGTCCGCCAGAGGATCGGCTCGTTGCAGCACGTCTTCAAAGAAGCTGGGCCGCCGCTGACCCCTCACTAAAGAGGCGCACGGCGACGCAGATGACGCACCAAACGACGGCGTCTCCCTGGTTTCCGGATGTGGTGAATCCGGGGTATGGAACGCTTTGAAAGAGGTAAAGTGCTGCTGCAGGCGCGCCAGATTGGGTTCGAGAGGCGAAGGCGCCGTCGTAGAAGACCGCGTGACTCCTTCTGCTGGCGGTCGAGCCGCAGCGGATGCTCCACCTACTCCAGCGGCCTCCTTCACCGCCTGCATTCCGGCCGGGTCGCTCGCGCTGTACCCCAGCAGCGAGAAAATGCGGTACCGCAGCGCCTCCAGCTCCATCATGTCCGGCACCGAACCGCTCAGCTCCGACGCGTTGCCGCTCAGAACAAAGGCCACAACGAGGTCGCCGTAGTCGGCCGACGCCGGCATGCCATTCTCATTCACCGTGACCGGGACGCGCTGACGCGCCGCGGCGGCAGCACGGCGCGCCCGATCAAGCAAGGCAGCCCTCCACTGGTCCCCCTCTATCTTCGCCTCGCCACACAGCTTGTCACCGCCGCAAAGGAATTTGTGTAGTGGGCTCGAAGAGTCCGTGGCCAGGCGCTCCATCTCCGCCTTCTGCATTGTCTGCTTGCGCAGCAGCGCCTTGTCGCCGTCGTCGTCGGCGCTGCGCCGCGGCAGCGGGGGCAACACGTGCACTGTCTCTGCCTTGCCGAAGGAGTACACGTGCGACTTCTGCGCCACGACGGCGCGCAAGACCACGCAAAGCTCCTGCTCGCCCGTGGGGAAGCGGGCGACGCCGGGGCCGTACGCGCTTGCCGGTGCCGAGCCGCTTTCGGGCGTTGCCGCGGCCCTCGAGCCACAAGTGGTGGCCGGCTGGCCCGCTTCAAAGTGCGTCGGCGGCGGTGGCATCGCCTTGGCAGGCTGCGTGACGGTGGATAAGGGATCGGTGCGGCCGGGGAGTGAGTGCGACGGTGGCGAGGGGGCGTTTGCCGCGCGCGCAGCAGCCGGCACGCCGCCCCTCTCAGCCGCCCGCTGCAGGTCTTCGAGCGCAACGATGACGGAGCTGCGGCGAAGGGCAGACGAGCCAGGTGTGCCGCTTGCCGATGTACCCGATGGAGGTGTAATGCGCACGCGCGGAACGCGACTGGCGCACCCCGAGCCGCACCCCTGCAGCTTAGTTGGCAGCTGGGATAGTTCCTGGTGGCGCCGGTGGCCAGAGGCGAGGTCAGCGTCGCCGCGATGGACGTTTTCACTCCCACTTAGGCTTTCATCAGCGTTGGTGCCCGGTTCACCCACCTGGCGAGCAAAGACGTGCGGCGCGGGCCCATCCTGCGACGCGTTGCGCAGTAGCCAGGAGCCACCGTTCTCAGAGGAACACGGCTCACCGCCATCAGCGGCGGACAAACGCCGTGCTTCGTCGAGAGCGTCACCTGCCATCAGCGAGGCCTCCGTGTCGTGCAGCTGCGACTCAGCCAGGTTTGTGGAGATCGCGCGCGAAAAGAATCGGTGCGGTGAAACGGTGCGTGAGGTGACAGCGGCAGAGCTGACGCTCCGGGAGGCCGCAGGGCCAGCCCGCCGCATCGCCGTCGCGGACAACGCGCTCATCAGCCGGTCCTCAAGGGTGGTTAGTCGCCGCTTCGACAGCGGTGAAGGGGACGGGCCGGTGTAGTTGTGCGCGTCGCTTGCGTGCGCCTCACCTTTTCCGTCGAGGGAGTCGCCCGTGAAGCGACGGGTGGTGCTGCCGTACTGCCTGCCTGAGCGGCTACGGAACGACGCGCCTGGGCTGCTACTCGGTTGCCCCTCCGCGGGCGGCTGCGAGCGCGCCCTTCCCGGGGCGTTGATCGGGGTCACAGCCTCGATGAGCGACACGCGACCAGCTGGCACTTGTCTGTGAAGGACTGTTGCGCCCACCGCGCGCCCTCGCTCAAACCGATGCCGCGAGGGCTTCAGCTTCCCCGACTTCTGCTGCTCCTCCTGTGCCGCTCGCACGCCCTGCTCCTCGTCGAGCGGGTTGTAGAAGACAAGTTCGATGCAGTTTTCCTTGTCCACGACGGGACTGTACTCGGTGAGCGGGCCAACTCGCAGCAGGCTCGGCAGCGCCCCGAGCGAGCGCATGTACAGGATCGCTGAAAGCAGTACCTTGGCCGGGTACGACAGCTCGCAAAACACCGCACCAAGTGATGAGGCTTCTTGGAGCGTGGAGGCCAGCGCACCGGGGCGGTTGGTGGAAAGCGCACCGCCGCGCGTGACGCCGCGCAACGCATCCATCGCCGACAGGTACGCGCGGCGGCGAGCGGTGATGTCGATTGTGTCCTCGGCGAGGTGCTCGCACGCGAGAAGAGAGAGCGGGTCGCGCAAAATGACGGCCTGCGCAGCTAGCGTCTTCACTGCGGTGTCGCTGCTGGCTGCTGCCGCTGGAGCGAGCGCATCCGCATTGATATTGTCCCTCTGCTCCGCCGCCGCCGCGGCGCCTGGGGGGGTGCGGTTGGTAGGGCAAGACTTCATGAGGCCATCCACGCCGGTGTGGGCGACGACTTCCACGCTCAAGGCCGCTGGCACGAGGTCGCGCTCCACGTACTCGGGACGGAGGACGCACTGGAACGGCGCGTGGTAGTCAATGCAGTCCAGCACCCGCGCGGTTTCGTCGCCGTCAGCGGCGTTCTCAGCGACGTCGTGCGCGGCGGCTTTCATGTCATCCGTCGGTGATGCTAAGTGGTTCCCAGGGGCTCCGCCACTGGGCTGTGCGATAGCAGCCGCGGCGGCCGCCTGCTGCGCCTCCTGGGCAGGTACCGACTTGAGCACCGCCCACGTAGGCGCGGACTGCGTCGGGTCAGGCAACAGCACGTTTGCCGGTGGCCTCCGCCAGCCGTGGAGCGCGCCGCTGTTTGCCTCCCGTCTCAGCTGCAGCGCCGTCTCTATCGCGGCAGTGAGGATGGCGTCCGTGGCGGGGACAGCCGAGCCGGCTGACGGCTGCGGCCGCGCGCACCGGTGGCCGTGACGTGACGCGGCGATGAGGTCACGCAGCAAGCGCTCCTCCTCCGCCTCCGTCATCTCCCTCGTCAGCTCCCGCGCAGAGACCGGGTGTGCAGACAGCCGTGCGCCGGAAGCTGCGGCAGCAGCTGAGGCACCCATTCCCGCAGCCGAACCGCCCGCAGCGGGTGCGTTGACGGCTCCTGCGCCTGCTGCGACCGCTGGTGGTGGTGGCGGCGGCGGCGGCGCTGGGCTAGCCGCAGGTGCGCCTGCGAAGGCGGCGGCGGCAAGGACGTCGGCCCCTGGCGACGGAGGGGGCGCCACTGTGGCGGGTATGCCAGCGGCAGGTGCCGGTGCTGGCGCAGAAGTTAGGTCCGTCACCGTTGTCACTGCGCCTGGCGCGGCTGGAGGGGGTGGTGCAGCGGAGGGCGCTGCTGCGGGTGTGCCGCCGGTCGTTGCTGGGCCCGGCAACGGGGGTGGCGCGGGGGTTGGGGACGCGGCTGTGTGCCCCTGGGGCAGCTGGAATGCCTTGAGTTGAGTGTACATGGGGTTCTCCTCTCCGCCCGGCGTCCGTTCCGGGCCCGCAAGGACGAGCGCGTCATTCGGCAAGCGCCTGTCTGCCTCGCCAGCAGCGCTGGCGCTCACATTGAACGACGCCTGCTGCAGGTGCATGCGCATTCGATCGTGCAACTGCAGCGGACCTAGCGGCCTTGTGTTGCTGCTGCCGGTGAGCCTCGACAACCGCAGTTCACTCTCGGAATGCGGCAGAGGACACTTTCGCGGACTCGATGACCTTGCCACGGAGGCGTTAGCGTGCGGCTCGTGTGCGGCCTGTCCCAGCGTGGAACCGTCACCGCCTTTCATCTGGGTGGCTACCGCCAGTTGCTCGATGATGCTGCCGCGTTGCGCCGGCGGTCTCGTCTGGCCTGCGCTCACCGCTGGGCAGACACCCAAGGCCGTGGCAGCCTTGACAGGCGCGGTTTTGGTCGCTGCCACCGATGCCACCGGCTTGTCCGCCCCGCCTCTCTGCAGCTGCCGCACGGTGTTCGCTTCGACGGATATGGCGAGGCCTCCTTGCACTCCGGCGGCCTTGCCAGCAGCTGGCGGAGGGGAGGTACACTTCCGCTGCGGTGCTCCTCTGCCGGAGTAGACGGGGTGCCGGCTTACGTGAATCGCGTAGCCACCACCTACGCCAGTGGAGAGGGTGACGTTCGTGTGCCCTGCGGATAAGCTGCCGACGCACTGTGCGCCATCCCGCTTTGGGCCGCGCCGTCGCGATGCCGACGTGGTTACACATCTGGCGCGTGATGATTTCTCTTTGTTGTCACGCGCGGACGTGCCGGGGGAGAGGTGGCGGTGCCGCTGCTTCTGCGGCGTGGGTTTCACGAAGACAGCGGACGTGTCGAGCAGCAGCGCCGCACGGGAGCAGCGGCGCGCGCTCTTCGCGCGCTCTCCAGAACAATTCGCGCCACTGCCGCGCGTTGGCGTCACTAGCGGCGTCCCACGACTTGCGGAGGGGGAGTAGGGCACTGCCCCTGGAGGCGGCGTGACGCTGCCGAAGTCCCCACTGCCACTGCCGTGCCGGAAAGGCGAATTGCGCTGACTGAGGCCGCCGCCTCCTTCTCGGCGCGCTTGGGGGCGCCTTGCGAGACCACAGCCTTCCGTCGCTGGTGAGCCAGAAGGGCTGGTGCCAGTCGCCGCGGCACGGGACCCCAGAATAGATGCGATCTGTGCCTTGAAATCGTTGACATAGAGCGTCCCCATCCCCGCAGGCGTTGGAGAAGAGGACATGAAAGGCTGTAAGGCGTGTGTGGGTGGAAAAGGGGCAATGGCACCCGCGTGCGTCCACAACCCCCCTTTCCTGCGCCCCTCCGCGGCGTGTTCGGTGCCAACGGTGCTGCGCGGATAAGCGTCGTGCAGAAACGCGCTCCGCTTCCGCAGTGGCGGAACGCTCAGCGAAATAGACGCGAACGAGAAGAGAAAAAAGAAACTAATGCTTTCTAAGTGCGCCCAGACGTCGGTGCGCGTCTGCGTGCGTATGTGTGCTTGAAGCTAGGTGTATGAGTGGATGTGCGAGTGTGTGTGTGTGCTTGCATGCGCCTTGGTGCACGCAGCCGCATGCACCAACACGCGGTGGTGGATGGGTTTCTTCGACGTCTCTCGAAGATTCGATCGGGTTTAACAGCAGCAGCACAAGAAAAGGAAGTGACATGAGGTGCAGTGAAAGATGTGGAGGCGTATCACTTGGAGAAGCACTGGAGGTGAGCGATGGCGGCGCTCCGTCGATCCCCGCTGAGGTGTGTCACCTAGTTCTCTCCCGCACCCTCACGCTGTTTCTGATGCTTTTCGGTCCGCGCCGCGGTGTCGGCGGCACCTTTGCCAGCAGGGTGCTGTACACGGGTAGCCACTGCACATTTCTATGCATGTGCACGAGTGAACACAGAGGGAGAGAGATCCAGAGGGGGGGGGTTCAGGAAAGATTGAGCGGCGCACGAGAGTTACAGTGGAGCTCATGGCACCAACCCGCCCTTCCCCTCTCCGCTTCCCTCGCCGTCGCCAAGGCAGTGTGATAGGAGAGCGCCACAACCTCGTTGACTGTCACACACCCTCGCACGGCGATGCACGCACGACACATGCAGGGCACAAGCACACACACACACACACGAACGCACACAGCTCATCGGCGCACAAGGACTGACGCAGCGGGCAGATGGCCACACACGCGTATCCGTACCCGTGAACACGACCGCGAGCAAACGATGCGTGTGGACGGCGCCAGCGCCCGCACCTGATCCTTGCAGGGCTGTATGCCGCTCCCCTTCCCACCCCCACTCCTCTCGTGCTTGCGCAAAGGGGGTTGGCTGGCTCTCTCGCTCCGCCTTTCGTGTTTGCTTTTCGTGCGTCGCGCTGTGGAACTGTCCTTTCGGGCGCACGCAACACGCTGGGCAATCAGGAAAGTAGGGGGGAGGGGAGTCGTGCGGCCGTCGAGGCCGCACGCCGGCTACCGATCGGGCACGCGTGTTGAGCCTTCTACACAAACACCGAAGAGAAGGACCCCTCCCCCTTCCCTACTCACACTTCCTTTATACATGCATACATATACATATGTTGACGCGCACGCACCCGCACGCACACACACACACACGTCCACTACTCACGCTCTCCAGATGCCCAATCAGCTCTCGCCCCTGTGAGCGAGGCGGCAGTGAAGATGGAGAAGTGCAACGACAACATGCCACAACAAACAGCACAGGAGCGCCATGTTTTGATGTACATCAGCGACGCACACGCAGTCGCTTGAGGCAAACACACGCACACACCCGCAAAAGAGTGAGAGAACATGACAACACGCGCGTGCGCAGAGATGAGCAGTAGAGGGCCGGGGGCGGGGGAGGGGCAAGAGAGCAAAGGCTTGCCCGTTACGCTGCAGCGGCCTCGTCTGCCGCACGTGCCGGGACCCGCTCTCCCTCCATCCCGACATACGCAAAGCTGCGCTCTGTGTCGGCAGGCACGCTGAGTACCGTCTGCGCACCAGCTGCTGCCGCGGCGGCAACACCTTGCTCGTCACGAGGGAGGAAGACAAGATTGTCGACCATGGCACCGCTACGCACCTCGCCCTGCACACGGACGGCCCCGATAAAGCAGTTGGATCGAATGTGCGGGTGCTGTGAAAATATCGGGCGACGCCGGTCTTGGCCATCTTCGGACTGCTCAGTGCCCTCCTCCTCGTCTTCTTCGGACGGGCGAGCCGGAAGCTCGGCCTCTGCGGCGGCCACCTGGGCAGCAGACGGGCCAACCACCAGCAGACACGCCAGCCCACACGCAAGCACTGAGCTGTACTGCACATCGGCTGCACCAGCCATCCCGTACACGTAGAGGCCTACCTCCGCAATGCTGCGCACCGATAAGCTCTTAACCACTGTGCCGGCGCAGCCACCGTGCAGGAGCACACCGTGCCGGGTGTGGGTGATGAGGCAGTCTGTGAGCTGCACATCAGCGTCATCGCACATGATGGCGACTTCGCACGGCATCGGGATGGCAGCCGCGCCAGCAGCGCTCGCACCAGGTACGCAGAAGCGCGGAAGGACACCCTCCTCAATGTCGCGAGATTCCCCCCCACGTCCGCTAGCGCCCGTGTCGTGGGCCTGGCCCTCTTCGAAGCGGTCCATGTAGCGGCGCAGCAACTGCGTGCGCGCTTGGCGCCGCTGCAGTTGTGCGAGGGCAGAGCCGCCACAACTACCGCCCGCGGAGGCTGCGCTGGCAGCGGAGGCACTGGCGGCGTTATACGTGGCAGCCTCTGTGTTTGGCCCTTCCACGATGCAGCTGCGCATCGCTAGAGCACAGCGCGGATAGGCGTAGAGTCCGTAGGCCGATCCTCCATACACAAGGCAGTGATCCACTAGCGCCTCCGATAGCGGCGCCGCTGTGATGGCGATTCGCGGAGCGACAGTACTTGCTTCGGATGACGTCGGATGCTGCTGCGGAGAGCCGATAACGCAGTGGGTGATGTGTGTACGCGTAAGGGCGCCGATCGTCACGCCAGCGCGCGCGCACAGGCCGGCAAGGGTGATGGCCACCTCCTCTCGCAAAGCGCCGGCGCCGGGTTCTTCCTGTTCTTGCTCGGCCCCGCTATCGTCGCCACCGCCCGTCTCGTTGGCTTCCTCGTCTTCCTCATCTTCGTCGCTGTCCTGCGCCTGCTGCATGTAGTGGGGCAGCCCACAGGTCGACGAAGCCGCGGCATCAACGGGCTCTTTGGTATACGCAATGGAGATGGGGAAATCGAACACGGGATAGAGCTGCGGATTCGCTGTGGTGGCGGTGATCGCCGGCGCAAACACGCTGGAGCCACTTGTGGTGTGCATGGTGGTTGTCGAGGCGGCCTTCCGACTGTCTATCGCCTCCACTGCCTTCAAGGCGGCGGCCTCTAAGGGGTTGTGTGCCTTGCTGGACTTTGCGTACTTGGTACCACCGCCGCTGCTGCCCTGAGCGAGAAACACAGCTGCCGCTGCGGCCGTAAGGTAGGTGAACCATGGCCCAACACGGCGCTTGGACGGCGACATGTAACGCGGCTCTGCTGCCCTCTTGCTTCCACCGTGCGATGAATGTTCACGGGCGTAGGAGACGCTGTAAACGCGCAGGCCTCCCAGCTGCGCCTCGTTCAGCTCCAGCGGTGACGAAGAGGAGGGCGAGGAGGACGAGGCTGCTGCGTAAACACCAGGAAAGACGAGCACAATGTCCTCCTTGAACTGCACGCGGTCGATGGCGTCGCCGAGATGGTTGCATACACTGAAGCCGCCGACGAAGTGGCTGCTAGGGCCGTCCTCCAGCTCCGCCAGCTCGCTCAGCGGCGTCACCTCCGTCCACTCCTCGATCTCTTCCTCATCGTCCTCGTCTTCCTCTTCCTCCTCGCCGCTGCTGTTGTGCGGTGACTTGCTCTCGGGCGGGTACTTGGCAGACATCTGCGTGTTGGAGCAAAACAGCGCGGAATACACAACGAAAAGTGTGGAGCCAAGCCGAGTATGCTCGCGGCGCTGATGAGGCTGGTCGTCGCTGCGTGCGAAGGTGACCGAAGGTCCGACGTGTTTGGTGGGCGTTAGGTGGGTGAGAGAGAAGGCATACACATGTTCCGTGACGCGGAGGGCTGTCTATGCACCTTTCAATGATACACGTCCATGTTCGTGTGCGTGTGTCAGTGTGTGTGTGTGTGTGTGTGTGTGTGTGTGCGTGCGTTTCTCAGGCGAGGAGGAGAGAAAGGTGAGGCAAGAAGTAGGAGGTGCAACAGAGAGCGTGTGTGTGCGCGCAGAGATGGAGCAGAGACACCAACAGCGACGACAGCAAACAACAAACAACACGAGACGTGCATCTGTGCCCGTTGACGAAGGAGCCTTCTTCGTTTGGCCCGCCATCATCGCGGCGCTGTTGGCATTGGTGGTGGTCGTCGTGGCGGCCACGCCTCTACATCGGAATCTCCTTGAAAAGCAGAGAGTGTGCGAGGGAGAGGAGGAGTCGGCTGGGCGGTGGCGGCTTCTGGGCGCATCGCCTGTGGTTCTTCCTTTCATTCTTCAACAACATCCAAAGAGAACGGCTCTGTAGTCTCTTGTTGGATAGACTGTCGGCGCACGTTGGTAGCGGGCGTGCAAGGCGGGAGCTTCATGGGTGAACAAGAGGACGGAACATCTCGCGCGCTCTCACGCTCCGCCTACGTAGGGATTAGCACGGAAGAGTTCACAGGCACCTACAAGGGCTGCGACATATGGGCCCACTGCTCGTACAAAGTTTCAGGGCGGACCATCGAGCGCCGCTGCTGCTGCTGCCTCCCCTGCCGGTGTTGCACCTCGTTGTGGCGGCTGCCGTCGTGATGGCGGAGGCGGTAGGCCTGCTTTCACCGCGGCGGCAGAGGCAGAGGCAGAGGCAATGGCAGTGTCGCCGCCAGCTCTCCCGACTCCTTTGCCAGACTCCAGCCTTGACAGCTTGCGCACGTACTTCTCTGTCTGCCGCCGCACCTCCGCGTGGCCGCGGATCGCCTCTGCCAGTTGTGTCGTAGTGGACGACATGGCTGTCCGTGTCTCAAGACAGAGGCGTCGCAGCTCACGCAACCTCTGAGCCGATGGAAGTACATCCTGCTCATCTTTCGACGATGGAAGATTCAGCAATACCTCTCGGCGACGACGCGCAACGGTGAGGGTGCGCTCTAGCTCACTGCAGTCGCTCTGCAGCAGTTGCTGACTCCTCTCAAGGTGTTCCACTCGCGCCTTGAGCGTCTCTGCCCGCTCTGCCCACGTTGCAGTGGTGCGAAGCAGCAGTTCCGCATAGGCCTGGGAGGGCGGGAGTTGACGGGCACCGATGATCGTGATGTCGTCCTCGCTTTGGTTTGCGTCTGCATCGCCGCCGCTGTTCTGGAGCGATGTGGGAGGCAAACCCTGCGTCTTCGGCGCCGCACAGGTGTTCGTCAGCTCCAAATCGTCCCCGAGAATGAGCTTGGGGGCGCTAAGCTCGCCACCGGATTGAGACGTGGAGGTGCGCGCGACAGAAGGACCCGGCACGCAGCCGCGCTGCGATCCCGACTGAGGCGAGCACACCTGCACACTGTTGGCGTCCTCGCCGTCCGCTCGGTGGCTATCCGTACCGTGCGTATGGCCGTCCTCACTCTCCGCCTCTTCGAGCCGACAACGCTTTCGCACGCTGATGGCGCTCTTACACGCTCCCTCGATGTAAGCGCAGTCGGCAGAGACGCCGGAAGACGCCTGGGCTGCGGCGATCAACGACACTCGCAGCTGAGGACGGAAGAGAATCAAATCGGCGCCGGAGGCGAGTTTCAGCCGGCACACGGGACAGGACGGATGGTTGGCGTACTCGCACAGCTGCATAGCGCATAGGTAGTGCAGAAGATGTCCGCACGGCAGCACCACAACACCGGCGGCACCTTCGTCGCTGCTGCTGTCGGCGGTGTGGCCGCTGCCAGACAGATTCGCCCCCCCGCCGCTGAAGGGTGGGCACGGCTCGCTGTGCGCAAAGCGGCGCTGACCCGACGGGCTTGGCGCTTCACGAGGGGACGCTGGAGACACGACGGCGACGCTTGGGCGCCACGGATCTGTCGCATCGCTCCCGTACACTCCAGGTGCAAACGTGATGCAAAACTCACCTGCCCCGCCCGAGGCGTTCGACCCACTCAGCTGCAGCGGCGAGCGTGGGGAGTGGCCTGACGCACTCGTGCTACTCGTGGTCCCGCTACCGGTGGCCACCACTGCGGAGGTGCCGAAGGAGGGCGGAGAGGCAGGGCGACTGGGTGGCGGCCGAAGACAGTAGTTTAGTGGCTGCAGGCAGATGGGGCATTCTGTGTGAACAAGCGCCTCGTGGAGAAGCATGAGGAGGAGGGGGCACACACGATGCGCATCAGCAGATGGAAAGAAGTGCGCCCCAGCGCATCAATGTAAAGTCAAAGCAAGGAAAGGGTGCGTACAGACACGCGCACCTGCACAGAGCGAACGTGCGTGTGTGTGTGTGTGTGTGTGTGCGGTTGTAGGCTTCCAATGCGGTAGAAAAGAGTCGGAAAGCGCACGCGCATATACATACGCTGGCGTGGCCGTGCAAATGTGTGCAGGGGACGGCATAGAGGAGGGGGTCGGCAGATGGATGAAAGCCCGCACAGAGGCAGTAGAAAGAGAAAGAGAGAGGGAGAACTCACGCGAGGTACCTCACCGAACAGCTCACTTGCAGGTAGGTCCGCGGCCGCCCTTCCTCTTGCCTCACCGTGTCCCCCGTAGGCAGTTGCCGGCAACCGCCCAAGGACGTCTGCCCGTGCCCTCGCACGGCGCGTATGCGCGTGCGTACCTTTAGTTGGTGCTTTTACTGTGTCTTACGCAGCGCAGTCCGCGGAAAAGAGAGAAGGGCGCAGGGACAGGTGTGAAAGGAGGGAAAGGGGCGACACCCGCCAGATGCTCCGCACCCCTTCCCCTCTCCCTCGCTGTGTACGACGTGTGCCTTTCAGTTCGGTGCGAAGGCCATGTGTTGCAGTCCTTGCGAGCTCGTGGTGGTGGCGTGGCGTCTGTCATTCCGCGCTGCGTCTTCCGACCATTGCGCAGCGAGCAGTGTGTGGCGCTGCGTGCACTACCGCCGAAGCCACGCCGGTGGCGGTGCTTCAAACCGAACAACGTCGCCCTCCACTACTAAGCGGCGGTGAGGTGGCAAGCGCTGTGCGGTGCGGTTGTTCACCCGCGCACCGCTCTCCCCGTCCTCCGAGGAAGAGGAAGGGCATGGTGCAGGCGGCGACCGGCTTGCAGTCGCAAGCATCGCAGCAGCCTTTGGCGTTGATGCTGGCGAGCTCGCCGTCGACGGTGCGCCGTCGTCGGTGGCGAGGAGCAGGGCCTCCCTAACTTGGTACACCCAGGCATGCAGGCAGATGGCCGACGTGCCCGTCGCGCACTCTCCTGCGGCCACGATGGGCAGACGTCCGGCGCACTCGTAGCATAGCGGCTCATCCTGCCACCGAGTGGCGGCTGCGTCGCTTTGCCCCGCCCCCGCCGTTGGAGCGCCCACAACTGCGGCAACACGACTCGTGCTGGCGAGTGGGGCCCCCTTCTTCTCGAGGTTCGCCATGCCCTCCGCCGCCTCGGCTTCCCTTCCGCCGCCGGTGCTGCACACAGCGCGACTGCGTTTTACACCCTTCGTCGTCGGTAGCCCGCCGTCGGCGTCCACTGTCGCTGCACGCTCCTCTGCCCTACGCGACGGAGAAGCCTGGCGAGCATGAGATGCGGCGTTGGCCTCTTCAGCCGCCGCTTTCACTGTTTGGCAGTAGCGATGATAGGCGGCTGGCAGCTGTGCGGCATCGAAGAAGACGAAATCGCGGCCATCGCGTGAGAGTCGCGCCGCGCAATCAGCGCTTCCGTCCAGGTCACGCGCTGCCGTGTCTTTCGTGGGCGACGTTTCGGGGCCCCAGGTGGCGCTCTCCGTGCCCCCTAGCCTCCCCCTCGGCAGCTGCGGCTGTACTTGCGTTGAAGATGTGCCTGGCACGTCCGCGTTGCCGCTGGTGTGCGCGTAAACGACGTCGCCGACGATGGGGCAGCCGAGTGAGCTCAGATGCATACGAATTTGGTGCAGGCGGCCCGTGTAGGGGGTGCATAGCACCACAGCTTCTTCAGCGGCGCTCGCCACGCTCGTTCCAGCTTGCAGCAGAGCGTCCTGGTGTGCGGCGCTCGTGAGGGTGGGCAAGGCAAAAAGGAGCTGGCAGAGCGTCGCCGCGGCAGCAGGGGAAGACGCAAGGGCCCCAGGCGCAGGAACCGGCACTGTCGTCAGCACG
This sequence comes from Leishmania donovani, assembly GCF_000227135.1. NCBI lineage: Eukaryota > Euglenozoa > Kinetoplastea > Trypanosomatida > Trypanosomatidae > Leishmania > Leishmania donovani. The sequence continues at coordinate 378,333 of NC_018253.1, read as the reverse complement.
CCATCAGGGAACGCACCCGGCAGAGCTGAGTTGCATTTCTTCGGCTGGCGAGCCCGCAACGACGCAATATCGCCGACACCGTTTGCGGAGCTCAGCATGCGTGACACATAGGCGTTGTGCGTTCTCAAGCACGGTTCATCACCGGCCACACGCCAAACACGCAGAGGCGGAGGGAGTGCCAAGGGCAAAGACGGGGATGTTAAGGGTGGTGGCTGGGGCGTGTGCTGCCGCTGCATCTCGGCTTCGAATGTGTCACCGCTTTCCGGCTGTACTCGGGCCGACTCAACACGCACACGTGCCAGGTAGTACTTCTGCAGCTCATACGTGCTGGCGAGGACGCGCTGCAGAGATGCCGGTGGCGAAGCAGGGGTGGATGAGGGCCCGTGGACGGCGGGCGCACCGGCATCGCCGTCACTCCCATCGGGGCTCGCCGTGTGCTCAGCGACTGGGGTGACCGCTGTCTCAAAGCCGCGGTCACGCGAGGCGTTAGGCTCGACCCTGCGGCGCAGCAGCTCCGCCGTCACTGCCTCGTCCACTTCTTTCGCCTTGCGCATCAGCACCGATCCGATCCGCCTTGCCGCGTCTTGGCGCACGGCCAGTAGCAGCACCCCGGAGGTGACCTTGTCGAGCCGATGGCACGGCCGAGGCACCTTGTCAGGGTCGACTTCGTCTAGATCTGCATCTTCGGCAGCGGATGCTTCGCTTGTTGCCGCACAGTAGCATCGCGAAGACCCCGAGCTGTGCTCTGTGCCTCCCTCGCGGTGGAGTTGGTGCTCGCAGGGCTGACGCACTGATCTAGGAGGTCGCACGGGAGCTGAAGGAGGGGCATAGTACGCGTACAGCTCCACCTTCTCCGATGGCGAGAGGTGCTCGGTGGAGACGAGGGACTGCAGGAGCGGGTCTTCGACGAGCAGCCACGCCGCCAGCCGCTTCGGCGCCAGTACGTACTCAAGAAGCGAGGTAAGCGAGTTGTAGTAGTACCTCCCCGTCGCGTGCGTCGGTAGCCCGGTCGGCTTGTTGACGCAGATGAGACCGTACTGTGCAATGCAAACGGCCGTGATAAGCACGGCATCGGCGCCACACATCCCCACCGTCACTGGCACTTCGTGACGGTGCACCGTGTGGTACACGACATCGCCGTGCTGCAGCACTACATCCTCTCCTCGAGAGGGCAGAGGAGCAGGCGATGCGACTCGGCGATCAGCGTGGCGGCGCCGAGGGAGGTCTGAAGCGGACGTGGTGTTGGTGGTGGTAGGGGTAGTGTATATGGACGAAGCCAGGCCTGGGGCACTGTCGCTGAAGCTCCCGGCCGTGCCCAACGGCGCAGACGCGGCAGCCGACCGCTTCAGCAGCCGGCGCTGCGTGTTGTGCTGGCGGAGAGCGCCGCGCTGCACGCAGTACAGACGGCCTTGCCGCAGGCAAGCTTCGTAGTAGGCAGGGGTGTGATGCGGCAGCTCCTCCGCGTAGACTTCGAGCAACCGCCGGCCGACCCACCGTCCCTTGACGAACACAGTAAAGGAAAAGTCATACGGGATGACGTGGCGTCGAACGCCGCTGGTGAAGAGGGCGGTCGCGTTGGCAGTTGCAGGCTTGTCAGGCAACGTCACCTCCTGCACTGTGTACCACGGGAACCCAGGGATGTGCCGCGTAGCGTACAGCGCCCGCTGTGCTGGCGAGGCCCAGGCCTCTTCCTCGAGCCGCTGCAGCTCCGCGATGGTGCAGGGGCGCCGTGATGATGGCATTGCAGCGGCCGGGAGGTGAGGCGGAGGTGGCCGCCGCGCGGAGTTGTGGCTCCTTTCTGATGCTCAGCAGGAAAGAGGCAGATGAGGAGGGGAGAGACACGCACAGGCACAAACACGCATTGAGACTCATAAAGGGAGGGCCCAAGGGGGAGTGGGATGAAGGCCGACGATGAAGCTGGCTTCTGGCTTATGCGTGGGATGAGTGGGTAGGTGGGGCGCTCCTGCTGCACTGCTGACCCCACCCTTCAAGTAGCGCAGCACACCGATGCAGCGCGGCGGCACACTGGCTTGGCCAGCGGCGGCTAGTTGAATGGGAAGGCGGTGGGGGAGGGCGCGAACGCTTTACCACGACTGAGTGTGCATCTGAAGGAGCGAAGTGGCGGGCCTCTCCGCAGCTCTCCGCTGTTGCGGTGAGGGAGGAAAGGGGCATTCCACGTCCGTAGAGCACGACAGCAAAGACGGCGACGGGGTTGCCCACAAAGGAATGCGCTGAGAAACAGCGGCATCGTTGCCAGAAGCCGCACCAGCAGCAGGGGCACACACAAGTGAAAGAGGGGCAGAGGGGAAGGGCCGACCATGGAGCACGGGAATGTGCGGAGAGGCAAGAGGGTAGGGATGCAACGCTGTCGCCAGCGGCCACTCGCTCGGCCAGTGATACGCGCCGGCCTGCCACCCTCCTGAATACCCTGTCCGCTTAGAAGGAGGACGGGATGTCCTTCATGGACCGCCGAACAGCCGAGGGCGCAGGAATCGGCTCGCGCAGGAAGCCGCAGCGCACCAGCGTCGCCATGACGCGATCGTAGCCGTGCGTGTAGTCGACCCGATCGAGTGCAAAGCACAAATCGCGCGCGTCCAGCAAAGTCTGACGAATCACCGCCTCTCCATCTGCTGCGACGCCAGCAGCATCCCCGTTGTCGGCACGAGCCACCGCAGCCGCTGCGTCCCTGGCATCAGCCGTCGCGACGATCTCCGCACAGGCGAACTCGACCGCGTGCCGCCACATCGGCTCCTCTGCAGCAGTGTCGTCGCCGCGAAAGCCGATGGCTGCCATGGCGCTACACACCTCCGCGAGGTCAGTGAAGGACACTCGAGCCGTGTCGCTTGTGGCGCTGCAGTCTGCGTGGCAGACGTGGGGGTGCTGACAGGAGTCGCAGGGCGTGGATGAAGGTGGAGCAGCGCTTCCGTGTGGCACGTGAGAAGAGGGAGCGTCAGCGTTACCGTGCGCTGAGAAGTTGCCCGCACCCACCCGATTCCTCTCAGCAGCAGCCCCAATCTCTGCCACAGTGCGACGCTTCCGCCGCGGCTGGGTCGCCGTTGGCAACCTAGTGTCACTCAACGTCGTCCCTGCGCGTGCTTTGAGTTCCTCCAGCGTGAGTATGCCCAGCATGCCGGCCTCTATCCTCGCTTCCTTTGCCACGCGAGCGGCGCCGGTGCTGCTGGCAGGGACGTCCGCGCCGTCGTCGCCGCACTTCCCTGCCTCCTGCTGTAGCTGGTGAGCGCCATGCCCGGCCTCCGCGTCATAGAGCGTTTTGGCGAGACGGCGCTGCATCACGTTCGCGAGTACGCGAAGGTGGTGTAGGACGCTGGTAGGGCGCAGGCGAGTGTCGAGGCCGCCACAGAGGCGATTGAGCTGCGCAGCCTCATGCTGCTCAATCGGTGAAGGCGATATAGTGAGAGAGGTGCCTGCAGAACACGCGGCGATGTTGCGTGAGACACGTCGCAAAAATGCAGAAAGTGCTGCGCTGCCGACACCAGCAAAACGCTCTCCGCGCGCCTGCACGCCACCACCGTCGTCGTAGTCCCCCGGCACCGCGCCCGATTTCTGTGGTGCACATGCAACGGCTGAAAGCTGCTTGCGCATCGCATAGCTATCGACACATCGCGCCAGACATGTGGCGAGCGACGCGAGCGTCGTAGACGACAGCTGCTCACTCGAACCGACGACGGACAAGAGCACGCCGTACACCTCCGCGCGCACTCCTGACGCCAGCGGCGGAGGATGCGTCACGTCAAGGATCGTTCGCGCGGCCTCGACCAGCACCACAACGCGGAGAAGCTCCTCTACCGGCAGCGGCGGCGCCATGTCTTGCACATGCTCGCACTCGTGACGAAACAGGCGGCGAAGGGAGGCAGCGCCGGGGACGCTGCCTTTGACAACCGCCGGAGGTGCACTCGTGTGGTTTGCAATCGCCTCATTCGCAAGCTGCCGCAGTGATGAGGCGTCACTGACCTGCGTCTCCCGCCGTTTTGCTGTCCCCGGCTTGCTTAGCTCGCTGCCGTAGCTCGCACTACCGTTTCCATCGACTGTGTGCGTCTCCGGCACGAGTGAGACAGCCAGGGATGACAGCTTGGGCGAAAAGGTCGCTGGAATCAGGAAGCGCAGGTGGTGCTGCCCGATAAAGAGCAAGAGCGCCTGCAGCTCCACGAGCCACTCGTGCATCTTCAGAAGGCGGGTATCAGCGTCGGCGTCGTCGGCCGCCACCGCTGCTGCTGCTGCTGCTGCCTCAGTCGTCTCTCCGATCGACTCGTGGAGGGCAGCGGCGAGGTGGCCAAGCGCTTGCACAAACAGCGGCAGCTCCTCTGCTTCTTCTGGGAGAAGCCGGTGCTGCTGCCGCTGTGCATCCACGTCAGACGCGGCGACGGCAGAGGCGACGGCGCCGTCACGATCGCGTTCCACACCGCAGCCGAAGGCGGGGTGGTAGGCAGACAACCATAGCTCACGAATTGCAGGAAGGGCAGTATGGACAGCCGCTACGTTGGCCAAAGTGGGGGCACCCGTTGCCGTGAGCGGGAAGCTTCGCTGCTCGGCCGAAGGAAGGCCAGTGACGAGGTGCACGAGACGTTCCCACGGCGCGGCGCTTGTCGGTACGTCAGCGATTCCCGAGCTCATAGATGAGATGCGGCGACCTACAAGATTGTAAGAGCTGCAGTGGCATGTTCGAGCATGCACATGGCGCATAGCTGCACGAGAAGAGCGAAGGCCATGCTGCGAGCAGGACGCAAAGGCGGACAGCGTGAAGGGGCACCAACCACTGCGACGACGTGGCATCACGAGCCACGACGTGGATAGCGGCCGACTGAGCATGGGGCACGAGCGTTAGTCACCCTGGGAGTGCGTCCCTTTCGGTTCCTTGAAGCCACTCACCGGAGGGCCGACCGGCAGTGAGCGCACGAACGGCAGACGCTGATGATCCCTTCCCACAGGACTGCAGCACGGACAAGAGCCACAGCGGTCGATCAGCGTCTAGGGTTGCCAGAGAGTACGAGGCGGAGCGCAACGAGAAGTGTCGATCGCGTGTCGCGGCGATGAACAAGAGCAGTGAAAGGATGTCGCGGGAGGTGGAGACGGAGGGAGCAGCATACGAAAGCATCAGCGACAAACGTGGCGATGGGCGGTCTGCCGTCTGCTCATCCACTTTGAAGGCACGCAGGATCACTCTACTGTATCCATGGTCGCGCCAACCATCCCTCCCCCCTCTCTCTCCGCTTCTCCTTGTTGGCCGACAAAAGCGCAGCCACAATAGAAGCAGCGCCAGCCATGCTCGCACTTGTGAAGGAAAGGGATGGAGGATGGGTGCAGGCCGAGGACGAGATGAAGCGCGAGAGCTGATGCGTGAAGAAGGGGCGGCACGTTTACGAACGAATTGGGCGAGACGCAAGAGGGCGATGATGCCCCGCCCCACCCACCCCAACGTCCCTCTTCTTCCCTTTTTGGCGAGCATCAGCGCGCGCTTTACCTTTTTTCACCGGGACGGACTTGCAAGTCACCATCACTGCGACATTGAAGGGAGAAGAAAGGTGCGGGATGGGGTGGTGGTGGTGGTGAAAGTTGAGCACACAGGCACAATCCGACGTGTGCGCAACGAAGCGCGCGCACTGAAGCTGTGTGCACTAACTACCGTGAAGGCCCGAAGCTGAAGCACACGCGCACGAAGACAACGTCATCTTCAACGCGCGCGCCTTTCTGCCTCTTTCTAGTGCTCGCACGTCCTCTTCCCAGCAATGAGCGAGAAGCGAGGAAGCACCGAAAGGCACACACAACAGAATAACTCGCGACCACGACAAGCTGTGTCGGCATCCCCTTCACGGCCTAGCAGGCGGACGTAGTGAGACCAAAGTAGCGATGGCCAGGCAGCAGAGCGTCCCCCTCCCCACATACACACATACAGAGGTCCGACAGGGCCTTAGATTGACGCCTCATCGGGTAGGAGGCCGTCCTTGAAGCACTGCTTAAGCAGCGTCTGCAGATCTGGACACAAATCAGACCCGTAGTGCAGCAGGAGCGCATGCAACTGACGGCCTTGCTCCATCGTGATGGGCCGCACGCGCTTTCCGGTGGTAGGGTCGATCAGATCATCCTCCTGCTCCACGACTACCTTGACCATGTCCAGGGCGCGGGTAAAGAGGCTCTGCAAGGACTTCTTCGGCACGTAGATGCGCAGGTTTACGACGATGTCGAGTATGTTCAGTATTACGTTCAGCGTCGGGAACGTGGCTTCTTGCAAGCGGCAGCTCACCTGCTCCCCCATGGCTCGCAGCTTCTGTCGGGTCGGCTCCGCTTGCAGCGCATTGCGGCCCGAGTCGCTGACGCGGTTGTAGCACGTGCGGATCGATATCAGAGCAGAGTGGACCATGTGTTGATTGAGTTCGTCTGCGGTGCAGATGCGCTCGATAAGCCGCTCGCACACCTCGAGGCGAAGAAGACTGAACTTGCGTAGCACCTGCGAAAGCGTCGCGCACTCTTGCGGCGTGAGCTCGCTCACATGATTTGTCGCGCGCACGGCGAGCGACTGGATCGGCGGCGGTGTCATGTCATGTATCGTGTAGCACTGCAGGATGCCGAGAAGGGACGGCAAATCAAAATCGTTTGCCAGCACCGCCACTCGGCGCGTCATCGCACTCAAGATCTTCCGCCGCACGTCGAGCGTCTCCTTGGCGCAGCCGCGACGCGTCTTGAAGAGCTTCGTTGAGAGGGCCTTGATGGTGGCCATGTCAATCGTGTCGTAGTTCCGCAGCAACAGCGACTTCTCCATTCGATTCCATAAGTGCCGATTGTAGAAGTTCGCCGTGATCATGTGCGTCGTGACATACAGCACATCGTCTGGCGCCAAGACGCCCTCACTATCGCGGCGCAGCAGTTCCACTGTCAAGACACGCATCAGAGACGTATACTGCGCCGGCTCAATCCAGTCACGCGCCTTCAGTGAGGTGGCGTAGTAGAGCGTGCGGCGCAGCTCGTGCATGCCAGCCTGCTGCACCACCGCCGGCGACCGCATCTGCCCCACGAGCACCTCGACCTCGCTCGTCGTGATCTCCTTCAACTCTTCAACCATCTCATCAATACCTTCCGCGGTGAGGATGTCCGCTCCAGTACCAAGCGCCTCTTGCGCCTTCTTCTGCTGCAGCAGCTCATCAGCCTTGGACAACGTTTCGGAAATAACGTCACAATGCCCGGTGAGCGCTGTCGTCGGAAGCGTCAGTCCATTGCCAGCCGCGCCAGACCCCGGACTGTAGGTGACGACAATGCTGCCCTGCTGAGGCTGCTGCGGCTGCTCCACCATGGTGGAATCGGGTGCTGCACTTGTCAAGCCTGGGTAGGGGGTGGCGGAGGACTGCCAACGTCGTGGCATCGCGTATGCTTGCAAGGAGGCCGCAGCGGCGGCAGTGGCGGTCGTGGTCGAGGAGGAGATCAGAGACGTGGCCGGCGTTTTGTGGAGCAGCACCGACGCGTACGGCGTCGACAAGGACGTCAGGCGGATGTGCGCCACACAGGCATGGGCCCGGCGCATGGATGTGCACAGCATCGCTACGAAGCCCTTGTCTTCTCTCGCCTGCACACGCTCACCTATCGTGCTGCGCCTGATCTCTTCTTTTCCTCGCTGCTGCTGGCGTTGTGCGACTGTCGTGATCGTCGGGGCGGTGTGGCGCAGTGAATACGCTTCAAGGGATGGAGATGTGCAGGCAAGAAGAGGGAGGCAGGGAAGGGGCGGAGATGTGCAGGCATGTCGGCGACTATACACTCAAAAAGTAAGGCGGCCCAAACGCTCATACGGTGTGTCGACATACACGTCGCTGCTGCCATCGACCCTGCCGCACTTTCGCTTTCTGTGACGTAGGCGCAAAACACAGGAGAGATGGAGAGAGACGCATGCCGCACAGGTGAGGAGGTGGTCGCCGGCGGAAACCGGAGCCCTCGACAGTACCGAGACATCACTCGCCGAGCACTGGCCCGTGGGCCACTCATACACAGGCACAGATGGACATGCAGACGCACACGTGTCTGCGCCTCTGTGTACGCCTTCCCCTGCCGTATCATCGGTAACGACATGGATGGGGTGCTGCACTCACAAGACACGGCGATGCTGCCCTGGCCACCACTACGGCAGTAGCGCTAAACGTTTTACATGCTTTGTTTTCGGCCTTGCTCTGGAGGCGGTGGAGGGAGGGAGAGAGGGGCGGTGGTGGTGGAAGAAGCAGGCGGGTCAAGAGCACACACGTGTGTGTGTGTGTGCGTGTGCCAGTTTGACTGGCTGCACATGTACATGGCGTGAACAACGTGTCCACCGAGCTTTCGTTCTTATATTCGGAGTAAGGATAAAGGGATGAGAACAGAGAGAGGCATGTTGCCTCACCCGCCCTGTGTGCCGGTGATGCAGACACCGACGAACACCGACACATGTGCGCGCAGACGGAGACGTAAACGCGCGGCTCTCGCGTGGTGTCGCCCACAAGGCCGCCCACACACGCACACGCACACGAGGAGAAGACAGAGAGAAGGGGAGCCATTGGCACAGAGGTACACATACACTTATACATACAGGGAGGGAGAGAAGCAAAGAAATGAGAAAATCGCATGAGGGAGGCAAGGCAGTGCGAACCACACATGCACGCATACACATATACATGCATATACCTACATGTAGAAGGACAGGCAAGCGGAAGCGGAAGTGGCAGGGAAGATGGTCATACAAGAAACAACACACACACAAAACACTTCAGAGACCGACACATACACATACGCACGCACACCCAAGAGCAGACACGCGCACGGGACGGCTTTCCTTCTTGTGTTTCGCAGCATCTCCATTTCTCTGCCGTGCAGTACATGCGCTCAACTCGGCTTTGCCCTCTCCCCCTCCGGCCCTGTCACAGGCCCCGCACCGCGTGGCGCGGAGCAGCGATGGAGGCGCGGCACAGCAGTGCCCTGACTCGGCCATCTGAGAACACGACCCCTGACCTCAAACGCTACGCGTACCCGCCTCGCAGGTTGCGTCACAGCCGCTCCCAGTCATAGTGGTCGCCACCCGGTGCGTCCATCGCGCGGTGACTCACGCTCTCCCCATCACACCTCTGTAGGCAGCGTGAAGGCCGGAGGTGAGATGCGCTCGCGTCACGCTGGTACTTCGTCTAATCATGTGGATGGCACGAGCGTGCTCGCTGTCGCAGGTTACTCCAGCAAACGCCATCCATGGCCTGGCTGCCGATATCAGTGGCAGTGCATTGCTCTGAACTCCCCTACATTGCAGGTGCCTGACCCTTTCAGGACCAGAGGGGGTCCGGCAGTCGCAGCAGTGGTGAGGAGGAGGGGGGGGGGGGCTGTGCGGCTTCTCCCCAAAAAGAGAGTGGGGATAATGCACTGAATCCTGTGATGCCACGAGCTGCGGTGACCGTCCGTCATCAGGGCTCCTGCACACTTCGAAAGAAGAAAACGAAAAGACTAAGCGTACACAGCAGAACAGAGAGGAACGAAGAAGGAGCAAGCGCCCCGCTGTGTCTATGTGTGTGTGCCATCGCCGTTGCAGTGGCCGACGGCGGGCGATCCCATTGCAGGCGTCGGGGGTTGCGCCCTCCATCGCACTCTTGTGCTCACGCTCCCTTTGCTGCAGCCCCTTCCCCCTCTCCGTCGCCTCTTGTGCCACAAGCCCATCCCGCAGCACAGTATGCGATGCTTCAACGGCCGCACGGACAGCACCCAGCACCACCCCTCCCCCTATGGTGAGCTAGCAAACTGCACTTCGACGCCGCAGAGAGGAAGGGTGGATGCACCATACAGCGTTGGAGGACACCACGCGCAACCGCGCGCACGTGGCCGTGACTCGAAATCGAGGTTTGGGGGGAGGGGGCAGGGAGCCTCGCGATCTACTGAGGCACGGCGCTGCTACTGAACAGAGGCATACCGGGGATGAGTGCGTGCAGTTCCCACCGTTTCCGGGCGCTTCGGCTGGGTAGCTCCTGCCATTACAGGGTGGGAAGCAGCAACAGCGGCCGCGGCAGCGCGGCGGAACATGATGAAGTTGTCATCGCCGTACACTTTTCGGTGAGGCAGCTGCGCGACTGGATCGGGAGGCAGCGAGAAATGCATGACGGTTGAGCGGGCACGTGCTCCGTCTCCTCTCACCGTCTCCGCCTTCACACTACCGCTCCGAAACGGTTGCGCGGCGGTGATGTCAGCTCTACAAGACCGGCCGCAGTTTTTCGTCGCGGCCTCGGCGGTGACGGCACCGTAGCTTGTCGGAAGGTGGTAGCTGCTTTGCCGGAGCATCTTTGGCTGCGGGGGCTGCCTCTGCTGCCGCTCCCGACGGCGCGTCTTTAGAAGCTCTCGAGGTCCGACGAGGTGGATACCTGTCGGCCCCGTACAGGTGCTCGTCACGCCACCAAGCATGCCTCCAGCAGGCCTTGCTTCGTGCAACGCTTCCGCGGGCACCGCCGCGCTGAGTTCCGCTGCAGCAGATGATGAGACTGACCGACCGCCGTGAGCCGAGTGTCGTTCACCCGCCACATTGTCGTCGCCGACAGCGGCAAGAGCGCGCAGATTGCACACCGGAGGCCCACGCCACTTCAGCGCTGCCGCCTCCGCACGTTGCAGCTCCACTCTGTAGGTGTTGCAGTAGCTTCCGGCGAGAGAGCCCTCCTCATCGAGCCATAACTGCGCTACATCGCCGCTGAAAACAAACTGGGGTCTCTCGTCACTCACCCAACTGCCCTCAGCGGTCTGCAGGCCTGGCCCGGGAGTCGTAAAAACACCTGGCGCACTGGCGTCCCTCCCACCACCAGCGACCGCCTCCATAATGAACGCACCCGAGAAGTCGTCCTGCGATGCTGACTCGTCTTCAGGAGAGACATTGAACACGACTTCCTGCCTCTCAGGATCTGCTGACGACGTGTTCCGCATCGAGACAGACTCGACCACAACACGCACCGGCGCCGCGCGCTCGCTGTCCGCCTCCCTCTGCAGGGGCGACGTCTCCACCGAATGCGTGGCCAGCATCGTTAGAGGCAGGTGCTCCTCTAATCGCTCTGCTGCCAGAGGAGCGCTAGTGGCCACGAGGGAGGTACAAGGTTTGTGTGCATTCACGGCGTTCTCGGTATCCGTACGCTCCTGATGTTGAAGTTCCGCCTGAGAATCGCGCGGACTGCTCTCATCCGCTTCAACGATTACCGGCGTGGAAGCGGTGTGCTGGGAATGCGTTGGAGTGAGATTCGACAGGGGAGAAAGCGAACGTGGGGTATAAGGTTCATTGCCTCCGTGTTGGGATGAGTTGCTCGGGACGACGAACCCGGCTTCCGTGTGGTGGAGGCGCGTCCTACGGGACAGTCGCTCCGCCTTGCACAGGATAAGGCGCTTGCAGGGATGTCCGTCACTGCAAACAACCGTCTTATGCTCGTAGGCATAGGGCGTTTGCGTGGGCGACAGGCATGGGCAGCGGCTGCCATCCTCGTCGCGCGCAACGAGCAGCCGTGTAGAGGATGGTGGGCTGAGAAACCGCCGTGGCTCTTGGTAACCTCGATCCCTGTCCAACGTGCCGTTCTGCAGGTGCTGCGTGTGGTGATGCCCGTGCTGCGCGCCGGCGCTGGAAGCCGCGGCTGTGATCGATGCTCTTTCAGTCGTGGAGGCGGGCAAGTCCGCAGCTCCGCTTGTGCTGCTGATGGTGGTCGTGATGACACTGATGACGCCGCTCGAGGCAATGCTGCCGTCGCCGCCTGAGCTGCGGTGGCGGGGCAGGGGATGTGTGGAGCTGGTGTGTGTTCCACTCGACAGTTGCACGTCGCCTGGCGCCTCAATGACCGAGAACGACGCACTGCCCCGTTGCTGCTTCTCTGGGAGAAGCGCGCTCTGCTGCGCCATCTGACGGCGCTTCACCGCACTGCTTGCATCGCTCACGTTCAACTCACTGTACTGCTCGCCATCCTTCACGTACGGGAGCGGCCTGCTCGAAGAGGCTCGGCTAGCAGGTGCGACGTTGGCGTCACCCGCACCGACAGGTTGGGTTTTCGCGGTGGCCTCACCGCTCGTCGCCGCGGCGGAGAGAGTGGATGGCGCTGGTGCGGAGTCCCCAACGTGTGCGTCTCTTGCCATGTGGCTTGCGGAGCGAAGAGGTGATTGGATAGTCGTTCCCAGCTCCGTGGGCCGGCAGGACGGTGGAGCGGCAGCATCAACGTCAGTTTCAGCAGAGTGGGCTGGGCGGTGCCTCTTGGGCGTATGCAGGGAGGAGCAGTTGGACGCAACAGGCAACGCGGCCGACGACAGCGTGTGTGACGAGCCCGCACGCGCCGACACCGGAGAGGCGGCGTCTTTGGCCTTGTGAAGGGCGGCGGCGGTTGTCTCGTGCCCCGATGTCGGCGCAGAAGCCACAGCGTCGCATGCAGCGCGACACTTGGCTGCCGATGCCGTCAGTTGCGACGGTGAAAGCTGGCAAGCGTGCGGGCAGGCTCTGAGTATGCTGGCCCGCCGTCCGCTACTGTCGCTGCTGCACTCTGGGGACGTGTCCGCGACGAGCGAGCCGCGGTGATCCGTCCCGCGGCCATCGCTGCCTTCGGATGCAAGACCGAGGGGGATGCTGTGAGAGGAGGCTCTCGCTTCTGCCGTGGTTTGGGGTTCGTTGATAGACGACCTCTTCCTCTGCATGGAGCGGCACCGCACGCGCTGCATCACGGCATCTTCAAAGGGCCCGTGCAGCTGCGACCCAAGCACCTCGTCGTCCCACACCGAAGAAAGCTCATTGACAACGGACGAGTCGGTGCTGACGGCGTCCATCAGGTACGGGTTTCGACGGATGGGCTGCCTGCCGCGCCTTTGGCCAAATGGTGAACGTTGCCCGCAAGGCTGTGCGGGCTCCGTGGTGCCGTTGAGTGCCGAGCTTTCGGAGACCGCGTGAATAGACGGGTCATTCGTGCGGATGCCGGTAGCGGATATGCCGTGCTCACTGAATGAGGAGGTATGCGGAGATGGCGTCCCCACCTTGCTACTGTCGGTATTGGCGAGAACGCTGCTGAGCTGACTCGCCTCTGACCCATCACCGTTGAGGTCATCCGTGGCGCTGACATGCGGCTTCCGCGATCGATGAGCGCAAGTCTGCATCTCCGGTATTTGGTGAAACTCGACAAGGGCCCTCTTGCGCGATGCTGTCTTGGGCAATGGATGGCACGTCGAAGTGGCACTTACGGCCACGGCTGAGTGCGCGGGCGTGGAAGAGTTGGGACATGACGCGCTGGACGCCGTGCTGTCGGTCGCGTGCGTTGGGGAGGCGAGGCGGTGCTCTGTCGACGGCATGAGGCGCGCCATTGCACGGGAGTTTCTTCTGAAGCGCACGTTGGTGCCTTCCTTCCCCACCGCCTCCGTTGCTGTCGTAGGCTCGGAAGGCACCGCGTGGGAGCCGGCAATATATCTTGCTGTTCCTCGAAGCCTATTCACAGTTGGCGCCGTGACGGCAAGCGTCGGCGACTCCGTGGACTGCAGCTTCGCCGTCCACAGAGCCGTTACGTACTGCAGCTCACGCCCCACGAGGTCGGCGTAGTACGCCCGCTGCGCTGGAGTGAGCAAGAAGACCGAGGCAGGTTCGCGGCCACCACCGCCCTGTGAGGCTTCTTGGTAGTCCACATCGAGACTCATCTGGACGGAGAGCAGTATCTCCACCGCGCTGGTGAAGTGCTGGTGTACCTCCGCTTGCAGCCGCGCAGCAAGGATGCGTTGCTGAATGCGCGGTAGGTTCCACTCCCCCGCAGCGGGGCCGATCTCGATGCCGGCCACCCCTGCAGCCGCTTGAGGTGTGAAGGGGACGGCCATCGCCAGCTCCTCAGACGCCTGATGCTCATCGACGCAGCGGTGACGGCCGCCGTCGTTGTCGGCAACGCCAGATTCATCGAGCTGGCAGCCCGGTGTGCCGGAGCCGGCGGCGCCCGCGCGGGTGCCTTGGGGCTGCGTCTGACCTGCCTGAGTTGAAGAGCCAGCTGAAGTCTGTCGCGGTTGCTGCCGCTGCACCATCGACGTTGAGCAGCTACGACTCCGCTGTGCAGCCTTTACGCTCGTGTAATCCACGGCGGCCTGCTCTCGTGTACCCATCGTAGGGACGTGGTGAGGCCGCGGCGCACGTAGAAAGTGACGCTGGCCACTCTGCGAGAGCGACTCGGGGCCTCTGACGGTGCTGTTGTTCGCTATGCCCGCCCGCCATGCCTGTGCAGTCGGAGATCCGTTGTGACAGACCGCCAGGACCTGGATCGAGTTTCGATTGGGCTTCGCAGACTGCGGGGCTGGCAACGAGGTGCAGGTGAGGCTCGCTGACCGAGGACGGACGTAAAGGGCCTTGTTGCTGAAGGCGCGTATATGCGCCGTGGTGGCCACGGGCGGAGCCGTCATAGGACTCTTGCCGAAGAGTCTGCATCCGTTGCCGCTTGGCACAGACGTCGCGCTCTCCTGTGAACGCGCCGCGGCACTTCCGGATGCCATCATCTGTGGGAAATCCTTCCGCTGCGCCGCCGACGCCGGTCGACTATGAGAAGAGCTGCTCCGCGCGCGGCTGACGTGGCGTGGCAAAGTGCGGAGGTGCTGCTGCTGAACGGCCGAGATGGCGCGAGACCGCAGCGCCGGGTGCGGTACAGAGGAGCCGTTCGTTGTACCGCGGAAGTTGGCCGCGGCGCTGGAGGGGCGGGCCAAGGAGGGCGAGCACCCCTGCCGCGCTTTCGAAGGGACGCTCGCAGCCGGGTGGTGAACGCTGGCCGCAGAGGAGTGGAGCGGCTGCATCGCTGTCGTTGCTGACGCCACAACAGCCGCAGACGGCGTTTCCCGCCATGCATGCGTCCCACTTAGTCCTTCGTCCCGCTGTATCGACTGCAAGTGCTGTAGGGCGGACGTGCAGCGATGCATGCCGGTTTCTTTCAGAGAGAGCTGCGAAGGCTGCATTGCCGACGCCACCGCTGTAGCAGCAGAGGTGACCTGATTCTGGTCGGTGTCCTTGGCACCATGTGCCGTGCTAGGCCCTCCCTGCTCTCGCTGCGGCGACAGCACACGGTCGCGCTCGCCATGCCGGGCAGCAGCACTCGACTGTGCCTGCAGGGTTGGAGACCGCATGCGCCTCTGGCGAGCTGATTCGCTTACGTGGCAGAGAGGTGAAGAGACGGCAGAGGGAAAGACGACGGGTGAGGGAGAGGCTCAGTTTGTGCGGGGTGTGGGTATGGGTGTGTGGGTGTGGTGACGCTGTGCCCCGTCGCATGAACGCCACTCGAGAGACGGGCGAGCAATGCAAGGGACAAAAGAAGTTAGCGGTCTGCTGCGTACACACAGTGAGACAGAGACAGAGGGATGGAGGGAGGAAGAGAGGGAGGAAGAGAGGGAGGGAGGGAGGGAGGGAGGGAGGGAGGGAGCGGGCACACCATCGGAGGCAGAGAACATACACACACACACACAAGGACACACGCGCAGGCAAGCAGTCACGCTGGTGAGAAGGTATCGACGCTCTTCGCTCGTATATATGCACAAGGTGGAGAGAGAGTGCGAGAGGCAGAGAGGAACAAGAGAAAGAACAACGAGGAAGGATGCGATGCGCGGAGACGCGCGAAGGACGCGGTATACACAAATGTGTCAGAAAGCTAATTTACATGAAAGGGTAGCCCCATGTGCGTGTGTGTAGCTGTGTAACACACCAAGGAAAGTGCCAAGCCGGTGGAGGAGGGAAGGCGAGGGCAGGACGAGGGCGGGGGCTTGCTGCGCATAACAGTGGAGCACCAAAGAAGGAAGAGCGAGGAGTGCTGGCAGAGCGTCTTGTGTATCCTTTCGGAATCGATTCTTGCAAGTTCCTCGCCAAGGTTTCCCTTGCTTCGGCCACGATCTGCGCTGTGACGGTTTCGCGTGGGTTTGTGTGTGGGACAGGGATATAGAGATAGCAACAGCATGGCGCCACAGGGGAGGAGGAAGAAGAGGAGAGAGAGGGATAGTGGTGGCGCGTCGAATGGGAAACGGATACCCGTGAAAAGAGTGGGCAGGCGGGTGGGAAAAGTACACAGACACACATGGATACCAAGAGAAGAGTGCACGCGTGCTGCGCTGCTGCACAAGTTCATGAAGGGCATTGCGGCACCAGTTGCACATGAAGGCCGTGCCCAAAGCACGATCAGTTGCATATACGTTCCGCCCCCTCCCCTTATCTCCCCTCCCCAACACACCGAAACGCACGTCTGCGTGAACGGATGTGCACATGCGTGACCCTCCGCCCAGACACAGCACGGCATCCGTCGCTGCGACTAAGTTTGCAGACGTGCTGCTGTAATACGTTCTTTGGCAGTGCTCGGAAAACAACAGCGGCCGTAGCCGAAGTCCAACGCCTAGATTACATCGCACACTCACGGACGTGCACATCGCCTCTGCTGCCTCTGCTGTCCATCTCTCGCTCTTGTTCTCTTTCCTTGCATGGAGGCGGAAGAGGAAGGAGCGACAGAGAGATGGGGCGGGGTGGCAGCGGTGGCGCTGAGGTAGGGCGAATCCGTAGAGACATGCACACACGCACACACGCACACGCACACGCAAATATGCACAACAGCACACCAGCGAGCTCGGCAAAGCCGACGATGATGAGCAAACTAAGTGGAGGAGGAAGAACAACGGAAACGGAAAGGAGACCAAAGAAATCAGGAAGCGCAAGAGAGTCCCGACACACAACACAAAACAACACACATGCACACACCTCTGTCTCTGTGTGTGTATGTTGTGTGTCTTATACATCCAGACCAGCCGTGCGTCAGACGTTCCATACGCGGCGTCGAAGCCACGCCGGCGTGAAATCTATAGCAGACGTTTCAGGCCCCCTTGGCCTTCCCCGCCTCCGAGGCGAGGCGCTTGATTTCGCTCACGAGTTGCTGGTTGGCACGCTTGGCGTAGGCGATTTCCTCTGCGTGCAGCTTTCTGTCCGCCTCTTGCTGCTCTTGAAAGCGTTTTTGTAGGCCGGCGTACTTGGCGCGCCACTCGTTGACGCGATGCTCACGACGGCGCACCTCCGTCTCAAGGTCGGTCTTCTCCGCAAACAGGTACTGATGCAGGTCACGCTCGGTGCTCTTGCGCACCGCGTACTGGTTTGCGCTGTCGAGCAACACGTCGTATGTCTCGATCGCTTGGCGCATGCGACGGGCTAACTCGTCGAGCAGAAGGCCGCGCTCCGGGCACAGGAGGGTCACTTGCCGGATCAGCTCGCGGAGGCCGTCGTTGTAGATGCATTCCCGATTCGGGCACACCACCCCCCGAGGGCGCGCCGACTCGCAGGCGCAGCGGCGTTCAAGGTGTTTGTAGAGGAGAACTACGTCCAGGCGAGACAGGTGAGCCACGTCGGCTCTGCGCCACATCACCGGCGTGCTGGCGGCACTTCTGGCCGCAGCGGCTGTTGCTGAGCTAAGAACCCGAGATGTGGAAGCGGAGAGCGGAGGTGTCGGCGCGCCATCACTCGCCTTTTCTTCGCCGTCTTTGGCGGAATCCTCTCTGCTACCACCGCCGTAGCCCACCGCCTCTACAGGGAACAAGATCTCCATTGCTTGCGCCACCGTCATCGCGCCGATGCCATCACGGCTCGACCGCGCTGCAGCTGGAACCACACCAGTACCACTGCCGGTTGACTTCGCCGCAGCAGCAGCGTTCATGCGTGCCTTAACGAGATAGGCGTTCTGTGTTGCAATGTCTACAGCTTCGCTCGCGTTCCGCTGGCCCCCTGCAACCTCTACACTGCTTCTGAAGTTGGTCGCCAAGGAATTCTCGCTCGGACTTCCGAATCTGAGAGCACACTGCGACGTCTTCGCAGCGGAAAGCTGTCCTCCGCCGCTGCCTGAGCCACCATGGAGCGCCGACGTAAAGGACGGCGTGCTAGATCGCTGAGGCGGCACTGGCACTGTAGACGTCGCGGCCGCCGACGCACGCGTTGTTGTTGCAGAAGACACCCTGTCCGCCACCATGGCCCCATCACGGGATGTGGCACCGCCAGCAGTGGCGGAAGCGGCACCCCTTGCTTTGGTAGCCAGGTAACGCGCCGCCATGGTCGCCTCATCGATCTCGCGCAGCGCCAGCGCTGTGTCGTAGTCAAGAGGGACGTTGAAATCATCCCACTGCTGCTGCTGCTTCCGCTGCACGTTTGCATCGTCGATGTTGACGGGTACGGTGCGGTAGAGGACGGTGCCAAGGACCTCGTAGATGCTGCGGCCTTCTGGAACCGCCATTGCTCAGGTCTTCAGCAGCCTCTGTTCCCTTCTCCCTGTTACTTCCAGATCCTGTCGGCGCCTCGCTTCAGCCACTGGCTTCCTGTGTGCGTGTGCCAGCCGCCCACGACATCGAACAAACACGAGATCGAGAGGGAGTGTAGGGGAGGAGGGGAGGAGGGGGGGAGGGGTTAAGAAGAAAGCATAGGCGGAGAGGAGAGGAAGGGCGCAGGAGCGAGTGGCCGATGGCGTGCATGTAGGCTAGTGATCGGGAGGGGTCGGGGAGGTGACGGGTTCCTCTTCTTCTGCCCTCGTAACGTCGGCGCGTGAAACCACACGTGCATTGCTTTGGGGGACATCCTACGCATAACAAGGCGCACACACGCGCACAGCCAGAGGAAAGAAGATCGCGAGAAGGTCGAGGGTATGGCTCCTTCCATCGCTGGACTCGCCACCCAAAATACCCTTAGTAAGAAGGCAGCGGCACCGATATGTATACGCGCCAGCAACTCACATGAGCTCAGCGCTGCCTGCTCAGAGGCGCAGCACTGGCACTACTTTGTTTTTCCGTCTCGCTCGTTTCTTCTCCCTGTCGGTCTTGCTCCTTGGCCAGCGCGCCGTTGCGCTTCCAACTTGCATTGAACCTTCTTGCTGCCCCTTCGGGGGGCCTGATATGGCGCCTGGGGTGTCCGTGTGGATGCCACCACGAGGACTTCATGAGTGTCACTGCCGGGTGCACCATCGCTAATCCCTCAGTGTCGATGGCGCGCATCCTCACGCATCGGGTCGGCAGATTGCCCCTCGGCGCCTTGCATCACTTCTGCTGGCTCCATCCCTACGTGCGAGCCTGTGCGTATGCCATCACCACTCCGCCTACCCTCACCCCCAACTCCTGTGCATCGCGTGGTGCCGGCACCCGTCGCACTTTTTTGGTGACGGCAGCCACTGTATGTGCTCAACTTCTCAGAGCCCCATCGCGGTAGCCGTGCACCGCTGGTACGCCTCCAGCACCCGTCGTGTCAGCTTGCTGTATCGCTGCACGCGCATCGCCTCACTCAGTACCTCTTGCTGGTGAATTAGCCAGGCACGCCTTGCCTCTGCGCCACCGGCGCACGGAGACTGCGACATCAGTGGCTCTGCCTTGTACAGGACGGCAAACTAGTCTTCCTCGTCCTCGTCGTCGGCGTTGATGGGGTGGTGCGGGCGGTCGTCTTGCGTTAGCAGCTGGCTGGGCGGCGGCACGGCTGGCTCCTCAACATGCACAGTGGGATTTGCTTTGCCGCGTTTTGGCAGCTTCACCGCCGCCGCCGTCTCACCGCTCCAGCTCGCTGGAGTGCCGCTGTCCGTATCCGCCCCCTGCGAACGATACCTTGCCAAGAGACTCCTCAGTGGCACCTGAAAACTCTGCGCCGCCGCGAACTCTCCTCCGTCATTATCGACACCTTGGCGCTCCAGCACGCTCCGGGTCGCGCGCGGTTCGGTCGCGAAAGACGGCAGCGCTATGGGCGGAGAGGAGAGTCCGAAGCTGCCCAGCCATGCCAAGTGAGCAGGCCCGTCAGAACCGCGCACAGTTACATCCTCGGCGGCACCGCCTGTTGCGCTGGAAGCGACAGCAGCACTTACCCGCTGCACCGAGGGCAGATCAGGGAGACACGACCACTCCACGGGCGGGAAACTGACAAGGTCCGAGCAAAACGGGGCGGCGGTCGAAAGCTGAAGAGTTGAGTCGCCGGTCCCCGGAGTTCGAACCGCAGCGCCGACGGAAGAAGACAGCATTGCTGCCTGCGGCTTGCCGTTCGTGCTTCGCCATTCGGAGGTTGCATCCGCTCTGGCGCCGGTCGCTGACGCAGCGCGCCTCAGCAGCGTTGGCAGCACTGACGAGACATCCACCGGCGCCAACCAATCCTCCGGTGATTGCGACGACCACCCGGGCCACGCCAGGGTGCCGACAGCCTCGCTGGCCGCCGTGCGACCACCGGTCAGAGAACCCTCATCAGCACTATCGCTGGCACCGGGCGTCTGCATTGCTCCTGCCGCCGAAGCAGGCGGGGCGCTACTCATCATGGTGATCAACCGCTGAAGCGACCGAGCCCACGGCTCCACATGGATGTTTTCTGCCGGGAACCGGGTCATTCGCACCTCTGCCTTGCCGCTCCTCGCGCCGCCGCCGGCCGCGGTCAGCATGTCACGTGAGTTGCTCAGCAGAGCGGCCACACCACCAGGGGGGTCTCGCTCCAGCTGGAGCTGATAGACGTTGCCGAGGGTGTCACCCACAATCCACCGCGAGGATGGTACCAGTGCTGATACTCCGCTGCCACTGGCGCGCTGCACGCTGCAGTTCAGCAAGCCGGAGACAACGGTGACGCTGTTGGTACAATAAAAGCAGCCGATAAAGACGTCACTGGCGCCACCAATGCGCGACCGCGCAGGGGTTTCGTCCATCTCGATACCAGCTGGAGGCGCACGGCGAGAGTGCGGCGCTAGAGGAGGCGTCGCCGCTAGCCACACCCGTGTCGAGCCGTCAGTGCAGCCTGCGAGCAGCGCCACTCTCTCCATCGCTGTTGCGGCCGCGTCCAAGGGAAGTGACGCGGCGCTGGCGTCAAGCGACGTTCCCAGCTCGTGCGGCAGCGTGCACAGCTCAACGCTTGTTGCACGAGGCGCGGCCGTAACGCGGTGAAGTGCGGCACCGCTGGTGCCGCCCTCGGCCCCGTCCATTTCTGCTGCGGCTGCCTGGCTGGCGATGGAGCCAGTGAAGCTCAGTCGTCGGCACAGTGTAATGCTGGTCCTGGGAAGGATGTTGGTGTTCAGGTGGTGCGAGGCGGCCGTTGGCGGCCTCGCTCCAGAGCCAGTGAACGGCGTTGTCGGTAAGCCCAGAGTGTCAATGTGTTTTCCATGATCATGCGGCACTTGCACGCGAAGGAGGAAAACTTCGCCTTGACTGGTGGTGACGGCGACCGCAAACCAGCGCAGCGCCACTGCCGTCGCCGCCGATGGTGCCGGTGGCGCAACTGCGACAGCTGAGCTGGAAGACGTGAAGTACTCGTCGTCGCGCAGGAGGTCGCCGAGGTCCACCTCAAACTCCTCTGTCGCCGTGGCCTCTACGGCTTCTGGAGGCACTACTTTGCCCTCTACGTTCGTTCCATCACCGCTGGCCCCCCGCTCCGGCGCCCCAACAGCCATTCCTTTTTTCGGCATTGTACCGCTGGCACTTTTCAGCACCGAGGCACTGCCAGGGAGGCGCGACGGTACGCGCACAGTAAGACGCCCGCTTAAGGCGCTCTCATGCCCGTTGCTAGAGAGCAGGAACAGCTGTCGCTGTGCCACAACGAGGGCAAGCCTGCCGTGCTCTCCATCGAGCGCATCTGCCAACACTGCAGCAGACGCATCTGTCGCGTCGCCCGGCAGGGAGAGATGCGGGTTCTGCGCGTTGAGCCACACCACGCTCGTGATTTCCTCTGCGTCCGCCGCATTTGCCCAGTGCAGTTGATGCCGATGCAGGTGCAGCCGAAAGCTGCTGCACAGCTCGACCTCTGTCGCACGACAGCGAGACAGCAGGCGCTGAAGCTTTCGGGCGCGCCGATCGAGTGCCTGCCGACAACGCCGCGGAGCCTCGAAGGTCACTGCTTGCGGTGCGGGCGTCGCACTTGCAGCGACGGGGGCACCACCCCGGCCACGCGCAGTGCAGTCCGTTGTCGGTGGCAGGGGCCGCCACCGTCCCACCTGCGATGCAGCGGGGCCTGCTTCTCGCACGCGTGGCGTTGAATTGGAGGCGGTGGCGGCGCTGCCTGCACGGGGTGCTACCCCACCACCCTCACCTCCACTCTCCACGCGCTCGACCCAGGTGAGGCTCTTGCTTGCCGACGTTGCCATCGCAACGCCAACGTCCTCCGCGGAGCGCTCCAACGTGTCCGCGCTGCTTGCGTAGCTGGCACTGTTGCTTCGCGGGAAGACGCCATCGGCGAGGCCAGTGGCGCAGTAGCTGGCACGGATCTGGTGACGTTGCTGGCGCTGTCGACGGCGTGCCTGGTCAGCTGCCATAACGAGTGAGGCAGCGTCGCCAAGCAGCTTGAAGATGGCCACGTCGCCGTTGGCGCACACGGCTGTCACGAGTGTGCTGCTCTCATCCTCCTTCTCCGTCGGAGGAGACGCGACGATGGCGGCGGTGGCAGCGCTGCTGCGTGTGTGCGTGTGCGCTGGCTGCAGTGGGTTCGCGTGCGGCAATGTCGTCTCTGCGCCCCGGGTTTGCTGGGCGATTCCGCCCTTGCGGACCTCGGCTAGCCCTCGATTGCCGTTCATCGCAGCCGCACTACACCGCTCCACCATGTTCAGCGAGATGACGGGGTACAAGCCATGCTCCGGCACGCGAACGCGAAGCAGCAGGCGCCCCTCCACCTGGTTCAGCCCTGGAGACGACGACCACACGTACACAAGGCCGAATACCACACCAACAACGATTCGAGTGTCGCGCAGTGCGAGACAGATGCAGGTAATACGGCAGTCGTCGTGCCTTAGCGTGAAGGCCGGCTTCAGCGGAAGCGTCGTCTGCACGTTGCCCGCCGCCTTCGAGGAGTCCGAACGCGCTTTCTTTCCCACCGCTTTCGGTCGATCCCATGCGGCGGTGCCAGCATAGTCCCTGCCCATTGCCGCCCCACGTGCCCCCCTGCAGGCGATGTCTTCGTCATCGTCGATCTCCTCTGGCACCCGAAACACGATCGCGGTTCCGTCTGCGGAGCCGGTGACGATCAGTTGGCCGTCGCGCGACGACGCCACCGCCGTCACCGCCGTGCAGTGCGCGGCGATCAGACGGCGCCTCGACATGGCCGTCTGCGTCTTGAAGCCGCCGCTGCCGCTGCTGTCCACTCGCCATGCCTGCAACGTACGATCCTCGCCAGCGGTGAGCAACCACGCTGGAGGCGCTTGCAGGGCATCGGCGCCACCAGCGACGTCCTCGCCGTGGCCTGCGCGCGGTGGACGGAAGCACAAGCCGGTGACAGCGCCATGGTGACCGTTGAAGGTGGCAAAGACCGATCCCGTGATGCCGGTGTGCGTCAAGCGCACAACGCCGTGCTCGTCGGCCGACGCCATGCACCGGCCGTCCAACGATGCGGTGAGCCGCGTAACCGGCGCGGAGTGCAGCGATGTCCACCGCGCCACCACCGCCGCAGAGGCGTGGTCCACCACGACCACGGTGCCATTGTGGCAGCCAACAACGCAGGTGACGGCGAGCGAGTTCGAAAAAGAAAGCGCGCGCACCGATGAGCTCAACGCAAACTCCGTCGACTGAAATGTGACCTGCCGACGCTCTGGACCGCGTCGGGTACGCCAGACCACCTTGGCACGGCGTGACCGCCGACTCGTGAGGCGGGTCTGATTCGTTGATTCGCATGGGACCTTCATCTCTGGCGTAATCACAGGCGATGGTGTGCGTAGTTCACGGGTGTCGTGCAGCACAAGAACGCCATCCCAGCTGCCGCTGGCGAAGATGTCGCCAGAGCGATGGAAGGCAACCGCTGCGACAGGGGTGTGGTGTTGCCGCTCCGTGTGGAACGGCGTGAGCGATGCCTGGAGCGGCGTCTGCCTACTGCGGATGCCGTTGCTCGACCCAGGGGTACCCCGCCGCATCACAGCTGGCCCAGCGCCACCACCGCCAACGCACAGCTCGCCGTTACCCTTCTCCTCCCTCGTCCTTTGGTGCAGCCGCTCTTGCTGGTGCCGCGCTGCAGAGCCGGCCGGGTGCTTGGGCATGCGCAGGGCCAACGCGGCCTGGACCTCGCTACACAGCCTCGACGTGGCCTCTGCAGTGCCGACGCCCCAGAGCATGACAAACGAGTCGTGGCTGCAAGAGCACAGCACCAACGGCTCCAGCGGATGGCACACAAGCCCGCTGATGGCTCGAAGGTGGCCAGTGCCGCGTTGCAGCAGAGAGTTGTCTTCAAGGCTCCACACGTACAAGAGGCCGCGAGCACACCCCGAAACAAGTAGCTGTGCCACCCCAGTAGGCGCTGCCAGGGTAGCCGATGCGCCTGTGCCGTTGGTGCCTGCTGTTGGACCGCCGGCAGTGCGAGTGGTCACGTACAGCACAGAGGTGACGGCGGACTCATGCCGCAGCATCGATGCCACACGACGCCGTCCCACAACGCCGGCACCGCCTGCGCTCTCCGTTTCCTTTGGCGTCAGTTGTGACTGCTGCAGCTGCTGTTGCTCGCCCTCGTCCGCTGACATGCGGCGCAGAATGCCGTCATCGCCGCCAACAGCGACCTCCGTCCCATCCGGGCTCATCGCCATGCAGCGTATCGACTGCGTGGAGGCAGTCGTGAGCATCAAGCGACCCTCGCCGCCGTGCTGCCGCGCATTCAGCCAGTGAACCCACATCGTGGAGAGCGCGGGGAAAGTGGGCATGTCGGGGGACCGCGCTGCAGGGCTGTGCGGCACGGCATCCTCAGAGCGCCGACCTTCACCTTGCGGGCCCACCTGCACTTCGCAAGAGGCGGTGCTTTTATTGGTGGTAGTCATTCGATTCAATGCATGCTGCAGGCGCGCTGTCAAGGCTGCATCGTAGGCACTGATGCACATCGCCGACCCGACCGTGTTCCACACGCACTGACGCAGCAGCGCAGGCTGGCGCAGGAGCACGTGATAGTTCTTCTGCAAAATTTCCAGCACGTAGCCGAGACGCTGAATGTCGCTTCGGTAGTGCCGCCACTGAAGCGCCAGTGCACGGTAGCTCGCCAACGGGTGGACGCTGCCGCTGTCCTCTGCGTCCGCGTCGTCCTCTGCATGTAACGCCCCCGTAGAAGTCGGTGCGCCAGGTGCCAAGGACGACGCGGACGTCGTTGCGCTGACGACGGAGGACAGCAACCCGATCAGCTGCGATAGCATGCGGCGACTCACCAGCAGGCATTCCAGAAACGGCAGGTAGCACGCCAACGCGGCCATCACATCAAGCCGACACGCCTGCACCGACCCTTGCAGCACCCCAAGAAGTTCCCGAGGCGCGTAGCGCTCCGGCACAAAAGTGCGCCGCGTGAGCGGGTTCGCTGCACTGCGCCGGATCGACTCTGTGACGTGGCGCAGGCCAATCTTCACCTCCTGCTCATCGAGGGAGACATCTACGGGTTGGTAGCACAGCTCAGCCAGAAGAACGCGTTCCTGCACGCACTGGTAATCGGACGCAAAGCGGAAAAATCTGCGCGCGACGGCATCGACGAAGGTCGACGACTTGATGAACAGGCGCCCGTGATGCGTGTCAAGGCAGATGCCCCGCAGCAGCGTCACCAGCCGCGACGCCGCGGCGACGTCCGACACGAGGCGGTAAAGGTTGAACTCCAGCACACCACCAACAGGCTGGCGCAACAGCAAAATGCTGAGCACGACGCGGCACGTGGCCGGGTCGAAGCGGGCCTGCAGGTGCTGAAAGAGCTGCTCGTGCAGGGCGGCGCGCGACGCCGGGAGTAAGCGGATGTCCTCGCGAAGCGTGTCGAAGGTGCTGAAGAGGCGAAGGTGCGTGATCGCGGAGATGAGGTAGCTGGGACGGCCGGCGCCGCTCTTGCGCAGCAGATTCTTCAGCTCATCTGCCGTAAAGGACTCCTCCAGGACCTTGCCGTAGTTCGCGAGGTGCAACCGCACCAGCTCGGCCCGCTCACCTTCACTCAAAATGGGCACGGTGAGTACGTGGGCTGGTGGGGTACGCGTGCGCAGCGCGCGGGCCAGCGACGACCGCGGGCACGCGGACACCACAAAGCGGATGTGCTGCGTGGCCAGCGGATGCAAAATCGTTCCCAGAAGACTGACCAACTCTGCCGCCTCGGAGGACTTGTCGAGGCCGTCCAGCACCACCACAAGAGCTGCGTGACCCGCTCCCGCCGCTGCTCGGCCGGCGGCGCTCCGACCGCCATTTGCGCCCCTTCCTCCTCTTGCGGTGGTCGCCGTGCCGGCGTCGCCGCTGGATGTCTCGAAGTGGCGATGAATCGCGGCGTACGCGTGATCCAGCATCAGGAGGAGTTCATCGACGGCGTCCGTGTCGTGCACCGAGACTTCGCCGTACAGCTGGAAGAAGATGCGGAGAGACTTCGCGAGGAACAGAAGCAGGCCACGTACCGAGTCGTCTTCTGCCTGGGTAGAGTAAAATAGGAAGCGCGGCGTTGCTTCCGACGCGGACGCCTTGCGCATCGGCTCGAGAACTAGCGCTGTTAACGCCGCCAGCGCCGACGACTTTCCGTCCCCGTCGCAGCCTTCCAAGAGTAGGATGGAGCTCGTGCCGCCCCCCGGCACACCTGCACGAGCGACGAGCGGCTGACACGGAGTCCCTTCTCCGCTGCTCGCGCTATCCTTGACATGCTGCGCGCGCTGCGGCGGCGGGAGCGGCGAGAAGCCTCGCACCGGACAGCTGTCGTAAGCGCTCTCGGATGAGGGGATCGGTGTCACGAACTCTTGGCGCTTGGTGCCGTGCGGCGCGGCACCCCTCTGCCTCTCCGCGCCGGCATCGCTCGGCACGTCGCTCTCGTCTGTGACCCCAAGGATGCCGTTCAATGCGAAGCTGGAGAGCTGCTCCAGGAGTCCACGCGGCGCAGCGTACAAGTCGCTCAGCTTGCGCGCGAACTCGCTCTGTGCCACCACGAGCATCTCGTACATGTCAGGCGCCTCGGCAGTCGTTGCCCCTCTGGTTGCTGATATTGCCGATCTTGCGCTTCTCGCACACCTACGCGCCTCTGCGTTTTTCTCTGGCCCATGAGCGTCCGTCACGCACGCGTCAGCGTGCTGCCGCCGCTGTTTTTCCGCTGCGCTGTCGTCGAGCACCGGATGCACGCCGCATACGCGGCAGATGACCTCTTGCAACTCATGAAACACCTTGCTAGAGAAGTCCGCCATATCGATCGCTACGTCTATCGACGTCAATCTCTTTGGCTCCCCCGACTCGGTGATGCGGGCCTGTACGAGTGCCCCGAGCGAGTCCGCCTCGCTTGTCTTACCGCTGGCAGAAGAGGCGGCTTGGCCAGTGCCGTCACCGAAGCCGTGGCGGCTTCGCACCGCCCACCTACCCAGGTCATCCTCCATCATCGCGCGCGCGCCGCTGCACATGGCGGCAGATCGGGTGGAGCCTCCAGCGAGGAGCGGCGCGCCTCCGCTGCCGGGCCCACTGTTGCTTGGCAGGAGCGTCTTCGCGGGGTTGATGTACGCCGCCTGGTAGGAAACAAGTTTGCATCCGTTCTCTGTGATCCGCTGCTTGAGGCATTCGATCGCCTCGGTAGCGGTGGCTGAGTCGGCCTCATAGACGGCGCGGCACGCCGTGTCTGCTGGGCCGAACGAGGAAAGGAGGTGTGGCGAATCACGAGCGAAGAAGAGCGCCGACCAAGGGGCCTCGTCGCAGCCGACGCGGCGCTTCGTGTTGTAGATGGCGTGGCGCATCTCGAGCTCCGTCACAGACACGTGCGGGTCCGAAAGCTCCCGCATCCAGGCGTAGTCCTCGGCATCCACGTCCTCGTCGACCACGACCTGAAGCGGTGTCGGCGGGCTCGTGCCGTAGCGCGCGCCGATGATGCCGATGAAAAACGGACTGCACCGCGACACCTCGTTAAGGCAGACGGAAGTGGAGAGGTTGCGACTTGTCGCAAGGGCAGGAATGCCCCAGCGCAGATCAACCTCCAGCAAGGTCACCTTCAGACCCGCCTCGGCAGCCCACCGCCGCAGCCGCGGAAAGATGTCGAGCGTGATGGCGTTGCGCTCGTTGTTCATGTCGAGAAACGTGCTGGAGATGAAGAAGCGGCACACGCGGTAGGAAGTGATAAGGCGGCGAACCACCGCCGACGCGGTGGGCGACAGCGGGTGGCTTGCGGGACCCTGCAGGCGGTGCCGAGCCACGGATTTGGTGGCCGCTGTTTTCGTGAGCGTCGTCGTGGCAGCAGCGCATGCAGTGGCAGAGGCAGCAGCAGATGCGGCATCGCCGGCCGCAGACGCCGTGGTGCTGTCGCCGTGCTTGCTCGACGACATGGAGAAGAGCTTCAAGATCGAGATGAACGGCTGTGGGTGGAAGACAGACGACACGTTTTTGCCCTCGGCGGCCAGCCACGCTGGCTCGCTCTCTCGGGCCTCACCGGAACCCCAGTGAGGCGCGGGGTCTACCGCCTCGCCGACGCTGCTCTTCGCGCCGCTGGCGCTGGGCGTTGCCGCTTCAGACTCAGAGAGCGACGGCTTGGCGAGTAGGCGACGTATGCTTGGCAATGCTGTGCGACCCTTCGATGGCGTCTCCGCATCGCCGGTCGACGAGGAGAGGCCAGCGATGCGACTCGTCAGCCACTGTAGTCGCCGATCACTGCTGCGTGAGCTGCAATCCCAGTTCCGTCCTATTGCGGAGACTGCCTTTCCATCACTGTCGAAGAAAGGCAGCGCCACCGCAGGCGCGGTCATCGCTTCCGCCACCAGTGGACGCGCTGTGCTCGGGAGCGAGGAGCTCTGCATGGGAAAAGCCGTGGCGGTGCTGGATTGCGTGGGCGGCTTGAGGTAGTCGTTGAAGGGGAAGGCACCCGGGTCATGCAGTGCTTCTAGCGAGCCGCCGCCGCCACCGATGTGCGACTGATGGCCCTCTCGTAGCGCCGCCAGCACCTTCAGTGCCTTGACGCGCTCCTCCCAGGCCGCTTGACTAGCACGCGCAGAGAGGCGAGACACGTGGTAGGTCTCCGCCGCTCGCTCGATCACCGCGAGCGGGCCGCCGCCGGTCCGCTCCGCCACGAGGCGCAAGATGGAGTCGCTGAACCCGGTGAGAAGGACATCGTTGCGGTGGCCAAAGCGCCGTTTCACCTCTGCCTTCTGAAAGGCAGCTGTGGCACCGCTCTTGGCCGCGGGCTCCGACACCTGCCCTCGCTTCCTGTGCGCCGGCGCGCCCGCAGCTGATGCTGTCACCGGAAAAACCGTAGCCCCTGGAACCTGGCCGACCCCCTCCGCAGCAGGAGGGCTCGAGGCTTTCAAGTTCACGCCGACGTACACCAAGTCGGGGCTGCATGTCCGCCGCAGCCGTGACAGGTATGTCGGCAGGTCACCAAACGCGGGGGCGTTGCGGTTCATGTTGGCGTAGGTGCGATGTACACCCTCGTCAAACACAAGCAGAGATTCGATCCGCATGTTGCGCTCGATGACCTCGTCAAGGAATGCGTACGGAAACTGCGCACCCGTTGCATCCGCGAACATGACGAAGGAAGTTGCGACGCCATCGGGTCCGACCTCCTCCCGCTTCCGCTCCAGCAGCGAGGAGCAACGTGCGGTGAGTGAGCTCACGAGGCCCATCAACCCTGGCGCACCTTTTTGTGAGGTCGTGGCGGTCGCCCTGTGGAGAGGGTTGGACATGGCCTCGAAGTCTCCGTCGACTGCACCGTCGTTCTCGAAGTCGTTGCCCCTGCTGCTGCCGCTTTCCGTGTCCCAACTGCTGGGGCTGCCAACGTCCTCGTCATACATCCCCTGCAGCGCGGTCCTCTCCACATCCGGGTCGTTCTCCCGAAATACAACGTACTCGTCGTAGCAGTAGATCAGCACCACACACTGCTCGCAGCTACGCATGAGCATGGCCACCAGCAGCGCTGTTACATCCACCTTGCGCTGGCTCGACGCCGGTGTTGTCGCGGTCCCGCCCACCGCGGACATGGGCTCGAACAAGGCAGATGTGACACAGATAATAACGATGGACGTCCCTTTCATTGGTACCACGTTCAGCCGCGCCGAAGTGTTGATAGCGGCGTCGAGCGCAGCGCAGTACTGCACCACGTACCGGCGCAGATACGAGCGCGGCACCAACGGGCGTTCAAATCTCTTGGCCGCCTCCCTCATCGTCTCGTGAACGGCCCCGGCAGCAAATTTCGATGCGACGGCGGCGCGGCCCCCTCCACCGCCACCACGACCACCATGGCCCCTTTCGGAGACCACCTCTTTTCTGAAGCGGGCCTTTCGAGTCACTGCACGCAGCGCGTCGAGGTGCACCAGCAATGTGTCGATCTGCCGCACAGCCAGATAAGCGCTGTAGAAGCGATAGGGAAGCTGCTGGCTGGCGGCGACTTGCTGCTCATCGACTAATTTCTCCAGCACGCGCTTGTGTGTCGAGGCCGAGCACAGACGTGTGAGTATGTTCCGCAGGTTGCGCAGAAGGGCCATGTACGGCACGGCGTCGGACGAGATCAACGCGTCCCAGACGCGGCCGGTGTTGCCCTCTTTGGACAGCTGAGTCTCCCAAGTCGCTGGCACGGGAAGGTGCATGCGCTGTCCGGCGCGGCGCGCGTCGAAGACGCAAAAGGGCAGCTCCGCATTGTCCTGGTGGCTATCATCTGCGTCCTCGTCCTCGTCCTCGCCCTCACCGCCGCCACCGCCAAGGATAGCACGACCGTAGGTGTGCTTCGCGGAGTGGACGCCTTTTGCCGAGGATGTGGCCCCTGTCTTGAGCGGTGCCGCATTCTTCCATGTGGGATCGGTGAGATGTAGCCGCATGCGTCGGAAGTCATCCTCGTTGGTCGGGTAGCGCTTGCCCAGGAGGCAGCACACAATGTACGCTGGTTCAGTGATGTGCAGCATGCGAATGAGCTGCTTAAAGGTAAAGGTCTGCGGGCGGGCTCGACACGGCAGCGCGGAAGGCCGGGTGCCGGCGGCGCTTGACTCATCTGGGTCAGTCATGCTCGACGTGACCACAGCTACCTCGGCGGCAGCGCGGTCACGTCTGATCTGGCGCCGCTTGGCGCGGTGCTCTGCCGCTTCGTTGTCATACTTGGCCATGGAGAAGACGGAGAACTTCGCGAAGGTGCTCACTAGGGCGCTGCGCAGCGCCGAGGGGATGTAGGAGCGTGTTGGGTCGCGGGCTGCCGCGCCTTGGTGGCGATCACCCCTCGCCTTCGCGCCCATCCTACTGGCTAGCGGGTTTGCACCTTGGGAGCCGACACTGCTGCCGCTGCGTGCTTCGACGGCCGAAGGTTCGGGACTGCGCGTGCCAGTAGAGCTTGTGGAACGCTTTTCAGCACTGGGGGCGGCAGACGCGGTCGCGTGAGCCTCGCGCTCAGTCTTTACCGAGTACGTCAGCGTTCCGGCGTAGTCGTGGGCGGCGTCGCAGTCGTGGAAGTACGCAAAGTTAGCGACCGCCAGCCAATCAGACGGAAGCACGATAATCTTCTCCATGTACGGCTGCAGAAACGGAATGCAGTTCGGCTCTCTGGCACAGAGCGCGACGAGGAAGCTCGGTGAGCGGCGCAGGTGCAGTTCGTGGCGAACGTAGAGGGCCAGTTTTAACACAAACTCGCCATCTTGGCGGGAGATGAGATGCACCAGCTCACGCATCTGTGCCACCGTAGACGCACCGTCGTTCTCTGGCGCCGGCGCTACATCTACCGCATCCTCATCCGCCGTCGGGGAACGTGTGGCGGGAGCCGTGATCACGGGGAGCTTTCCAGGCCGTGCCGCCTCAAAAGGCGGCTCCCTCATCAAGCATGACGACACCAGGTTCACCAGCGCCGCCTTCAGCAGCGTGAGCTCCGCCGCGTTTGTCCTGTAGAAGTACTCCATGGAAGAGGAAGCGAGGGGGAGGGGTACTAGGGAACAGACACGGAGATAAGACGTGGCCGCGGACGCTGCTGCTGCTGCTGCGGCGGCGGCGGCCCCAACTGCTGCTGTGTGTACCCCTCTCCCTATACATATATATATGTGTATCGGCTCACAAGTCCCGCTTTTCGTAACCCGTGAGTCTCACTCGCGCGCACGTGTGCTGCTGAGTCCCTGTCTCGAAAATTCGACGGAGCCGCGTCCGGAGTGCGCGAGGGAGGCAGAGACTATAGAGGGTCACGTGCCCGCAAGAGATGCAAGGCGAGGGCAGAGAGGCAGCCCCTAGATACCCTTCTGCCGCACTCTCTCGCACGGAGAGGGGGATGAGGGCAACAGGCCAGGGAAGGATGGCAGTCACAGCAGCGGCGGCAGCGGTCGCTGGTCCCAAAATGCTCACACAGATGCGGAGGAGATGATGATGGGCGAGGGAGCGCGAGAGGCAAGCGCTACAACAGAGAAACGAAACCAGACACGAGTATGAGCGCTGTACACAAGGTACGTAGAGGGTGGAGGTGTATGTGTGTGTGTGTGCCTGCGCGGTGTGTCTGTCGAGGAGAGAGGAAGCGGCGAGCGGTGAGGCAGCGAGATTGTGGCACCCAACGTATAAACACAAGAGAGAAAGACCGACGAGAGAAAAGGAAAAACACTTGAAACGATCCACGGAGGCCTCTGAGTAGCACATGAAAGCAATAAGTATACGAAGATGCAGCAGGAAGTCGGCGAGAACGATAAGTGAGGTGGGTGGGTGCGGGATGCGCGTGTGTGTGAAGGGAGCAGAAGATGAGCAAGGGCAGTTGAAGGCACCAAGACAAAGGGAGGCAGCTGGTGGTGAGCGGTGAGTGCAGGGACGAGAGAAGGGTGGCTGCGGGGCAGTGACGGAGAAAGGACAATGAAGTACTGTCGGCGTTGGCGTCCAGAGGGGCAAGGACACACGCACCGCTCACACCCAATTTGCTTGTGCGTGCGAGCTCCCTCTTCGCTTGCCTTCCAAACGGAGAACAAAAACGGTCGCGTTACTCTTTGCCGTCCGTCTCACCTGCGTGCATGTCTGCTGTTGCTGGTGTGTATGTGTGTGGGTGTGTGGGTTCGCCTTCGTTGCAGTGGTGGGGAGCGGCAAGAAGAGAAACGAGGAGCGTCAAGTGCGTTGAATGGCCGCCTCCTGGCCCCTACCCCACACTCCACGCAGTGTGTGCGTCCTGTAAGTGTATGTGCCGCTAGAGAGAGGAGCGGCTGATGAGCCAGAGAAACGAAAACTTCGACACAAAGGTTTTTGTGTCGCAGAAACGGGAAGGAGAGGGAGGGGGAGGAGTTGCGAAGAGGTCAGGAAATGGGCGGGCACAAGAGAGGTGGAGGGTGCAAGTAGGGGGGGGGTAGGGCTCATGGCGAGAGAGACGCACGCGCCTCATCCCATTTCTTTGCATCGGCACGAGAGCAACTTTCCAGTCCTGAGGTGACAGGGAACGCCAGCAGCAGACTTCACCATGAGCTCGAACGCGGTGTGTGCCGGCCCGGAGTTTACCGGCTTCGCACCAACGCCCCCTATCACGCACAGCACTTCTCAGTATCTGGGTGACGGCACTGCTTCACGCTGTGCGCAGATCGGAAAGGTGGAGAGAAGAGCGGCACACATACACACACACACATCAGCGGCACTGCGGCGCTTCTTCGTGGATACCTGGCCCTCCACTGTCGAGGAGCGTTCTCGTCATCCGACCACTATGCACGCTGTAGCGTGGTCCCTTCGTCCACGTTGATATTTGCCTTTCCTTCTGTGTGGCGGGGGGACGGAAAGTCGTCCTTAAAATCACGCGAACACGTACGAGATGCAAGCACGCAAGATACGCATTCACGCAGTGAGAGAACGAGACACACACGTCTGCCCGATCCTTCTTCGCCTCCGCCTCCATTATCCCTCGTCAACGCTCATGTGGCCGCTCTTGACGCTGCTCCTACGCTTCCCGGCTCGCCCCGCTTTCGCTCGATGGAGATCCGTAATCGGGCGTGTTGCCACGCGAATCTGCGCACGAGGCACAGGGGGGTGAGGACAGGCAGGAGGAGATGCAAGGAGAGTTAGTCAGGGTGTGGGGGAGGGCGAAGCGGCCGCGCGTGCAGGTAGAACCGTCTCGACACACCAACGGGGAGGGCCAGAGATTACGCCATAGTAAAAGGGGGAGGGGGAGGGCGAGTTGAGGGCGCGGGCAAAAGACGAAGAGACGGGTGGGGCACAAGTACGAAAAGGGTGTGTGTTGCATGTGCGTGTGTGTGTGCATCACATTTCCTAACTACAAAACAGAAACAAGTAATCCGAACTATCACAGGGAGCACCTCTCGCGCATAAAGACGAATGCACAAGCACGGATACGGGAGCTTGAGGGGGATGTGAAGTGGATGCGGAGAAGATACGTGACGGCTTCGACTTGTGTCTAACAGCGGTAGGCGCACGACAAAGAGAGGAGGAGGGGTGTGTGGTCAGCGCTGAAACACTCGGAGGTGCATAAGCCGCCGTGGCTCTCACAGACAAGACATCCTCACGCGTGCGGCCGACGTCTGCCGCCCTGTCCTCGCGTCCTCCGCTGCACTTCTTGAGATGCGCACAGAGAGAGAGAGCGGCACACACATGCGCAGGCACGCACGATAGCGTCGCGTTGCCGCTGCCAAATGAAAAAAAATCGATCACTAAAAGCCTCCCGCCTTATCTCATCCCATTTCTTGCACGCGCGGCTTTGTGGTGGCGCAACCGGCGTGGCAGTCTTGGTAACTGCTGCCAGCGCCGCTGTCTTGACACTCGCAGTATTCTTCCTGTCCTCCGCTTAAATCGCCTTGGTGACCTTCGTCTGCTCGAAGCCCTGAGGCAGATAACCGGCCTCCTCGGTGTTCCAGTCCACATGGCGCGGCGGGTTGCCATCGCCGTAGCGCATGATCACAAAGCCCTTCCAGCAGAACATCCATAGAAAGAGGTACAGCGTCGGGGCGGAGATGTAATACTCGCGGCCCAGTTCGACGGCGCGGTTCATCATCCACTTCAGATCGATAAAGCGCAGCATGACGAGGCCGCCGTTGTAGGCGCCAAAGAAGCCCTTCGTGGCCGAGGATGGCGGGATGTCCTCCAGTTTGGGCGGATGGTAGAGCTCGCCGCCGCTGAGGCGCACCGGCGTGCGTCGGAAGAGAGAAGCTTGAGTGCGGCGCAGCATGACGGCAAATCGCCCTTGCAATGTCAAGAAAGTCGCACGAGTAGAGGGGCGGGAAAGCGGGCGGAGTTCACCGAAGTGGAGTGGGCCTGAGGCGCGTGTGGTGTAGGGTCTTTAGGACGGTGAGGGCGGCGCAAAGACGATGGAGCAGAGGCGAAAAGAGGGGGAACGACAACGACGACAGCGGAAGGCACGGGGAGGGGAGGAGAGGGGAAGCAGAGACAGACAGAGACATAGATGGAGAATTAGCACATAGGAAGGGGATGGGTGCGGGCAGGGGAGGGGCAAGAAAGCGCGTCCTCATCGCACGGCCCGTGTGTGCGCTTGAGCCCGTCTCAGCGACTGCGGCTGGGGTGCTTCGGCAGAGAGGCAGGGAGGGGGAAGAGCGGGGTTGAGCATCCCCCTGAAGAAAGCGCGTAGTCCACGCATGCAACAACGTCGACAGCGGCGATGGGATTCTGTGGAGGTGCCGTGTGGAGGGAGAGAGGGGCTCTGAATGACGGGGTGGGTGGGCGGGTGGAAGTTCGCAGTATGGTACTCTGGCCGGGAAGAGAGAGATGCTCACATACAGAGACGCACAAGGGCGGAAGAAGAGAACCGGGAGTCGGTGCCGCTGCTCAGACAAGTAGGTGGCATGCGTGCGCTGGCCTCCACCGGGGGGACTTCATCACCTGTCTTCGCAGTTCAGCAGTCGGAGATGGCGCACCCCCCGCACCCTCCGCCCGCTCTCCCCTCTCCATTTGCTTTCCAGCCCCCGTACTAGCTCACATGAGGGACTGCGAACTCTCGAGGGCGGCGTACAGGTCAAACACCAGCTGCGCTGCTGTGAGAGGCTTCACCCAGCGTACGTGCCCGCCATTGCCGATACCGTGCGCCGGTGCCCCGTGCACCTCCTTCAAGGCCCGCTGCTGCTGCAGGTCAGCCGTCAGCAACACCACCGGTGGAACGGCGCAGCGTGGGCTTGCGAGGAGGAGATCGTTCAGGTATGAGGAGGTCAACAGATCGCCCGATTCTAGGGACGTGTTCGCAAAGAAGACGTGCAGGGTAGACGCTGGGTGAAGGCGGGCCAGCTGGTACAGGGTGTGGAGCGTCTTCGAGATCACGGGCACGAAGAGCTCGTGCGTGGCGCAGAAAGCCACAGGAAAGTCGGAGAAGACGCGCAGCAGCTTCGGTGAGAGAAGCATCTCCAGCAGCTCACCGGGGGAACCGAGCTCGATGTTGGCTACGTCAGCGACGAGGATGACGCGAGCAGGCTGCGTCTTACGTACACCCGGCGCTACGCCGGTGCCGATTTCACCGTCAGCAGGCGTGGGAGCCGGCGCAAGACCGCAGCTGTACCGCAGCTCATGAAGCAC
Source organism: Leishmania donovani (assembly GCF_000227135.1). Classification (NCBI taxonomy): domain Eukaryota; phylum Euglenozoa; class Kinetoplastea; order Trypanosomatida; family Trypanosomatidae; genus Leishmania; species Leishmania donovani. The sequence continues at coordinate 342,039 of NC_018253.1, read as the reverse complement.
CTGTGCGTTGTACAACTTGAGCTCGTGTGGCGTGAAAAGCTCGCCGGCGTGGATGAAACTCAGATGCCGATGCAGCTCCGCCGGAGCCATCCAAAGCGGCGACGACGATGACGCCGGCGGAACCTCCGCGGCTGCACAAGGCGCAGACAAGCTGGCGGACTCTGACCGAGGCTGTGCCGCCACGCCGTCGCGTAGTCGCTGCCCCACACACGCTGGGCAACGCAGCAGAGGCGCCGTTGGTTCGTTACGGATGTAATACAGGTCATGGAAGAGTGAATTCCAGCGGTTGCTCTGGTGGGCAATAAAGTACGTAGCATCCATCCACGTCCCAGGTGGTGCGCTGTACCAGCATGGCGAGTCATAGTAACCCTTCTCCTGCGGCCCTTTCGCACTGCACTCGTCAGTGGCGTCTTGTGTGTCAGCGGCTGCACGACGACTGGCACCCTGCTGGACCGACTCTATCACTGCACTGCTAAGGAAGCGATACGTGTCCGATGCGGCTGACTTCTTGATCCGTGCGCTGGCGCTGGGGTACCGCGACGGTGGATCGACCGGTGTGGCGGGCGGCCACACGTCGCGGCGGGGGTGAGGATGGGGCTTCGGAAACAGTTTCCGGCGCTCGTGGGCCGGGCATGACTGCAAGAGCGCTCGCAGACGGCTCACGTTGTCCGCACGCGCGTTAGCCCTCTCCGCCATCAGGCGCGTCTTTTCTGCGACAAGGTGTTCCGCGAAAGGTCTCACAGAAGATGATGATGAGGTAGTCGATACGCACCTCCTCGCCTCCGCCGTGGCGCACACAAGCAGCTGTCCCACTCTGAGACGAAGCGGCATCGGCACGTGTGTCACTATCGGCCAAGTCGACGTCTGAAAGACGCGGGCATGCCTTGATGTGCTGCAGCTGCTGCGCATGTGGTGCCTTTGTACAGAGAGGGGGGAGGAGGAGTCGGAGCGTGATCCGACAAGTCTCTCGCGCTTTCCCGTTGCGGATGTACGTACCTTGTGGCGGGCGTGCTACGAGTGCCCACAAACAGCTGAAGAGAGCCGCAGCAAGAGGAAGGGAGGGGGAGACGATATGGAAAGGGGTGACAGCGGTCAGAGATGCGAGCTTGTGCGCCGGCGCGTCCCTCCTGCGACGGCGGGGAGGTGAAAAGGGGTAGAGAAGGGGGGTTGCCGGGAGGCATCACGCACAGCGGTTTGACGCACAGCACCATAAACCGAGGAAGACACGCATGCGCACATGCATAGAGCAAGAGTACGTGAGTGGGTAGGGTAGTTGGGGCAGGTGGAGGAGGGGCGTCCGAGGAGACGGAGCGCGGGCACTGACGAAGCACAGAGAAAGGCAGCACACTTCCTTTGCCGGCTCTAGTATACATAAAAGACTGGCGTGGTGGGCAGTGGGGCGGCCCAACACGAAACGACAAGTTGGCGGTGTCATCAAGTCGGCCGGGGAGCCCGCGTTACGGCGCTCATCATTCGAAAGAGGGAAGGGAGAGGACGTGGAGGGTGGGAGGGGGAGCGTTCTGCCCACCATCCACGCTGGGTCACCCCGGCCAGACACGCACCCCGCAGCTGGGAAATGTCGCTTCGTCCATCACGGCACCTTCGACGTCCTCCTCACAAGTCATGCGGTGGCGGAGAAAGCGGCAGGACATGGATAAGGCGCAGCGCGGGCGTTGCCAGCTCCGCCAGCGGGAGGCTCACGACGTCCGCCTCGGTGGTGAGACAGGAGACCACAGCTCCCGCACGTCTAGACGCGACCTTGGAGGCTGCGATGGCCTCCTCAAGCACCTGCGACCGTTTACCCTGCCACGACAAAGACTCCAGCGGCACCTGCACCTTCTTTGCCCGCTCCGTCAGCTCGAGCATGATTGTCTTCAGCTTCGACAAGAGCTCGCGATGGCCGCCCCGGCACCCTGCGAAGGCGGCGACGATCGACACAAATGGCAGAAGCTCCGCTGACACATTTTCCATCCCTTTCTCGGCCAGCTCTTCACACACAAAGTAGGCCACCTTCAGCGAGCTCCGGTAGAGTGGCCCCCAGCAGCGCTGCTCCGCCGCCGTGAAGGCGTTGAATGGGGCTACGTGCTGATTGAAGGCGAAAACGGACTGCTCCGAGTTCCATAGCGTCCACAAGAAGCTGAAGAAGCGCTGCTCGATCTGGAACAGTCTATCAAGATGCACGCGCTGCTGAAGCGCCAGTGGCAGAGAAGCCGTCGGCCTCGAGAAGGCCATCGAAGACACGTTTGGCACGGACGGGTTGAAAGGCGCGCTGACCAAAGTCGCCGCGTCTGCTGCAGCTCGCAGAGCATCTGCGTACTGTACCCTCGCCTCACGCAACTGTGGTACGATGCGCGCGTCGACGTCCTCAACTGCCAGTGCAGACAGCAAGTACAGGTTGCGCATGTCCAGCGGGTAGCGAGCGCGTGCCTCATCCCCGGGAAGGTACGGGGTGTCACCCACACAGGGGAAGGCCGCAGACACGGCGCCGAAAGTATTGTCGACCGCGAGTGAGGCGACGGCGGCCGCGCCAGTAGCAGCAGAGCTGATCGCAGTCCTTCGGTCCTGTTCGGCGTGCAAACTCGCGCGGTGCAGCACGCTGTGAAGCCGGTGCTGTCGCCACGCGGCGCTCTCAAGGGCAGATGCGGTATCGCATAGAAAAGACTCGAGCTTGCCAGCGTACGATGAGGGGGCTGTGGCCGCGGTCAGCCCAGCGCGGAGGGATGCGCGCGATCGCAGCGACTCGCTTGACACAAACGAGACGCGCGCCGAGACGTTCTCATGAGAATGTGCGCCTGAGGATGCGGCCTCGATACACCGCGCAAGTGCATTCTGCCAATCCTGTGCGCACGTTTCGGGTAGGCGCGCTACCAGCTCTGCCCAGCTGCTCGTGGGGCTTTGGCGGCTGGCGTCGCACAGCCAGCGAAGCAGCGCCGTGGCTGCAATCGCATCGAGCAAGTCCGCAGCATCCACCACCACAGTGGACAATATGCGGAGACTGCTGTCGGAGCTCCTCAAATTGGTGCTAGCCGTCATCCTCGCCTCCTGCACGACGGAGAGATGCAGCGCGAGCGGGAGCACAGCAGGTGGAGCTCCCTGTGATCGGTGTGGTGTGGAGATCGGCGGCGGCGGCGGCGGTGGCGGCAGAGTTGATGTTACAACACCTTCCGGGGCGTCTGACGCTGTGATGCGCATGCCCCCATGTTCCTTCGCCTTGTACTCCCACAAGAGCAGGTGCAGCTGCCGGAGGAAGCTCAGGTCCAAGGCGCTGTAGCCGCTGAGCAGTGCGGTGACCAACGCGTTCCATGAGGGAGGGGGTGTGCTCTCCGAAGTCGGCGCCGTCGCTGGCCCTTTTGCCTTCCCCAACTCGTGATCGACTCTCGGGGAGCCTGCGTCAGCGACCGCGCCACGGCGGACACCTGCAGCCTCTTGCATGATCACCGCCTCTTCGAGGTCACACGGAGCTGAGAAAGGCAGCTCCTTAGCAGAAACATGCCGCTCCCTTGTCGCCACGGCACCGCAGCCGGCACTCTCCTGCGCCACAGCAGCATCGAGAGCGGCGCCATCGCAAATGGGCGCTTGGGACCACTGGTCCAGCATCGTGCGCAAGGCGACCAGCGCCGGCGGCAGCTGTGTGCCAGCAAGCCCGGCTGCGCTAGCAGTGCTGTGGAGGCGACACTCCACGGCGGTGCTTTTCCTGCCATGACCGTGGCATAGCGAAAGAAGAACCGAAAGGTGCTCAGCATCGCCGCCGCCGCTGGCACATGTCAGCACGAAGCTCAAGAGGTCACGCTCTGCCCCCGTCAAAGTAGCCGGCCCGCTTTGGCTCAGCGAGGTTCGCTGCAGGTGGACGAGTGGGGAAGCGAAGTTGCGTCGTTCGGTCGTCCCCTGCACCGAAATCTTCGGCTCACCCATGACATCCGCTACCAATCGGCTGCGAACAGATTCCTCGGAGTGATCAGAGAGGAGCGTAGAGCGTCTCCGAGGCGGCAGGCTGCCTCTCCATGCTCCTTGCCACGCAGGTGGCAATGCGTTGCCATCACAAGCAGCCCCAGCAGCAGCGGCTGGAGGAAGATCGGTAGTGTCTTCGGCGGTGCTGCCTCCGCATGGCAGCGCCTCCTCGTCGTCCGCAATGTCTGTGCCCCACGTCTCCAAACGCGCGCACAAATTTGCGTGCATCGGCACCAGCGGCTGTTGGATCGATGATGGCGACACATGACCGAGGGTCGCGCTGGCCTCTTTGGAAGCCAGATCATCCGTGGCCGACATGGCGAGGTGGCTGCTGCGCTGGTGCTCCGGCAGAAGCTCCGGCTTCGTGCCCAGTCCGTTCAGCGGTGACATGATTCTCAAGCGCTCCCTGCCGGCATCCGCGGTACGCGGGGACAGCTTCTGTGCAGCGCGGCGGCTCTCTGCGTGATGGCCGAACGACCCCCGGCAAGTTGCATGTGCCGCCGCTCTGCCAGATTCAACGCTCTGCTCAGGCGACGCCACCGGACCACCGCGGGGGCCGCCCATGGAGGACTCCACGAGCAAAGACAAGTGTCGTCTCTCCCGGTACTGCTGCAGAACGTTCTGCCGCTGCACCTCATGCTCCTCCTCGGCTGCCTGCTTCATCACAGCGTCGTGGGCTGTCGTGGGGTCGTCTGCGTAGACGAAGTGCTGCCACCCAGCGTCATCGCCCAGGTCCACACCGGAGGTCCCAGAGCCCACTTGCGCGTCCATCGAACCCGTCCAGCTGCCCACCTTCATCGCACGCTGCTGGCTTTGTCGTTGGTGCTGCCGCGCAACCGTTCGGTGCGACGGTCCTGCGGCCATCTGTTCAACGCAGACACCATTGTCGAAGCGCACCATTACCTGGGTGCGGTCGCACCACTGGCGAACCTGGTGCAGCTGCCGCTTCCACGCCGGTCTCTCCTGGACGTGCCGGCGCAGAAGCGCTGCTCGGGCTTGCAGAGCACGATCAAGAGCGTTGAGGCGGGGAGCCGTCTCTGCGACAGGCTTTGACGCTGGCACCTTCCTCGTCGTTGCTGCAGCACCACTGACGCTAGAACTGGCGGCCCCAGCGCCGGATGCCGCCGCACAGCGCACGAGACTCATGCTGGCGCCGGCTGTGTGGCGCTGTGTGTCCCGGAAGAGGCTATCCACGTCTATCAGGCCCTGCTCCGCTGCGAAAGACTCATTGCTAAGCAGCGTGGACGGAGTGGCGAGGTGACTGCTGTACAGCCGCAGCTGCTCTTCCCAGTACGCCTTTGCCGCCGCCTCCTTGCTCGTCGTGCTGTATGGCAGATGGACTTGAGTGGCACCGGTGCCGCGTCGGCTCCGCAATGGCGATCGTTGCGCGGCATGGCCAGAAGCGCTACTCACCGCCTCGCGCGGCGAGGCCAGCCGCCATCGATGCGTCGCAAGCATGTGGCGAGCTGCCTCACCTTCTCCAAGCTCTCGCCTGAAGATGGAGCTAGTTAACGAGGCGACGGAGAAGTCTGAGGTGGGCACAGAGGAGGCAACTGGGGACGCCAAGAGGGCCAGAGCCTCAGCGTAGCTGCTGCGTGGCGAGTGATCCGCGGCGGGCGGCCCCTCGGAGCGACGGTGGTTGTGGTTGCACTGACTTCGTCGACGCGTGTGTACAGCGCTCTGCGCTCCGTACCGTCTCTTCATCGTCTCCAGTGTGAGACACTCCTGCTGCCATGGACACGATCGTGGCAACTCGGCCACAACGGCAATGTCGGCGACGGCATGCGGGTGCGATGGAGGAGACAATGCATGTGATGCCGCCCTCGCGCAGCCGTCCTGGTCGCCAGTGCGCGCTCCTGCCCCTTCACGAGCACCGGCGTTCGAGTCCGTCGTAAAGCCCACGGAGGACGTTCGGGTATTGTGAGCTCTGGTGTCGGTGACAAATGATGCTGGATGCAGGCCTTGCATCACCGCACCCACGCGACCCTCAGCGGCACCCTCGAGAAGCGGAGCTGACTGCGAGAGCGCACGCGCTGAGGGCAGCAACGCCGCCGCCGGCGCAGGTGCACAATCTGTGTCGTCGACGTAGGTGCGCATCGATGCGCCGCGGCCGCGCTGCGTACCGCCACCTCTCTTGATGACCCCGGCGCCGCCCTCTTGAGCGCCGTGTGGGTGAGCGACTTCCTCGGCAGCCTGCCGATGCGCACGCGAGGCGCGAGTGGTTCGTGTTGGTGCCGGTTTGCTTCGCACGTCCGAGGAGGAAAGTGGTTCATGGCCTTCCTCTGGCGCATCCAGCCAGCGCGATGCGATATGAGGGGCAGAAATGTCTAGCTCCTCCGCTGACGACTGAGTAAGCCGTAACGCGTCGCGCAGCCCCTGAAGCGTGTTCTGTACAACGCTGCCGCGCGACGCGTCGGACAGCCTCGTGCTCGCAGCCCCGCTGAGGCCTCCGGCTAGCGAACCGCCCGCAGTGGCGCGCGACAGCCGCATCGCGAGGGCGGCGACCGCCGCTGCCGTCGCTTCCTCGCTTTTCGTGCTTCTGCCAGCGCTGCTCCCGCCCGAACCAGCGCTGCCGTCCTTGGCTCTGAAGACCCCTGGCGCAACGGTCTCCCCCGTCGCCGAGCTAGCTTGATGAGAAAGACGCATGGACAGCACAATGGCGGCGCGGTCTGCTCGACCCAGCGTGTCGTTCAGGCTGGGAGCTAAAAGGGGATGCAACGAGGCGGGCGGCGGTGTCTTCGCGACGTGGTGGATTCGCTGCGATCCATCGTTGAGGAGTGTGCTGGTGGCCGAGAGCGTCCCATCCAGTGTCGACCACCACGCATCCGGCTGCAGGGCCACTGCATCAGCCGTCGGCAGAGTAGCCGTTTTACTGCACGGTCGGCAAGACGATGAGAAAGTCAAGACAGCGGCCGCCTGTGCAGAGATGGGAGCCGTGACGGCCGAAGACGCCGCTGACCTTCGCGGAGAGATGGAGAGCTCTGGAAGGCGCTCGAGCGCAGCGGCGGCTTGCGAGGCGGTAATGAAGCCGCGCGATGGCGGGTCTCTCGGGCTGCCCAGCGAGAACGACTCCGAGTAGCGATGCTCCGAATTCTCCAACACTAGCGAGTCCGGGGCGACGGTGCTATCCGCGCCGTCGCCCCGGTCCTCGGTGGAAATGTCGGGCGAAGCAGCAAGACCGGCGCGGCTCGGGTGGATAGGAGAGAAGACTAGTCGGTCGTACTCCCCATCGTAGTGATTGCTTGTTTCGTCCGCGTTGTCGTCGTTTCTCTGGCCGTGCACGGTTGTGCTACCACGTAAGGCGGCTCCAGCTGCACCACCGCCGCTGCGGGGTGGAACCGCGCGAGGTCCGCCGAGCGGCCGCTGCAGGTGTGAGGACGTCGACCGGGCCAGGGGCGACGCTGAGGAGATGCAGGGGAGAAGGGAAGCGGCGGCCGCTGGCATCTGGCGCGGCGCTCGTGCTCGCCAGAGGGCGTGTGGCGAATTTTTCTGCCGTGGCGGGGCCGACGCGGTGCTGGAGTCTTGGCGGCGGAGGAGCGCGACAGGTGTGGAGGAGGGCGGCCCCTCATCGCGGTCGTGCTTGCCTGCGCTCACATGGTGCTGGCGCAGAGGCCTTGAATGGTGCTGTTGGGTGTCCGAGCACGACGGCTCTATCGAGGTGCTCGAGGGTGAGCTGGCGGTGGTGCAGGCAGGAACTCCGAATAGGCGGGGGAGCGCATGGCCACGACGTGGCGAATGCATTCAGACGTTGTGGCACGCAGACCTCAGGAAAGGAGGTGGAGGGGTGGAGCGACGCAGACACTGACGCACCCGCGCAGGCACATGAATGGGGAATGTGAGAGAGGCAGGCAGAGAGAGAAAGAAAGAGAGGGGGAGGGAGTGGGCCTTTGGGTTGGGAGGGTGCCTTAGTCGTTTCGTGAGCATGTGTCCGTGCACGTTTCTGGGAGCGAGACCTTTGCCGCGCGTTGAGCGAGCGAGAGAGCAGTTGTATAGATCGACCTCGAAAGGTGTATTCATGCACGCACGCGCACACCTACGCCAGTCCTAGCGGACGAGGAGGAGGAGAGAGGGGGGGCACCAGAGGAAGCGAAGACGAAAGACGAGGGGAGAGGATGGGGTATCAGGGCAGGATTCAGAGCAAGGAAAAGCAGAGGAGACGAAGCGCATACGCACAGAGACGTACAGAGACAGGCGGAGTAGACCTACGCGCGCACCACAGAGCCGCGTTCCACAGCGGCAGCAGCAGCACCACTGGCCTGCTCTTTGCCTTCTTGGCGCTCCCTTCCTTCCTCCATCTGCCTCGCTGTGTACGCGGAGCGCTGCCGGCAGTCAAGTCTACACGAGCTTGTGAACTGAGTGGAGAGGGTCAGGAGTAGAGCGCGGAGGGTGATATGGGACGATGGCATTCGAGGAATACAATCACGTTCGTTTCGGCGTCACGTCAGACGTGTCGACTCCATCATACATCAAGGTGCTCTTGGATGTCTCCCACTCGGTCTTATGCCCGCCAATGGGTGCGTGCCGCGCCGCGGCGGCAAACCGCCGTTGGCGGCGCCACCCGCTCAGCACTGACGGGGCACGCACACGCGCAAACTCTCTCAGGCATCCTCACAGGGGCTTGACGAGAGAGGATGGGTGGTACGGTTGCAGAGTCTCGGCAGTGCGGCGGCCACTGACTCGACGCTGCATGTCGCACCAGATGTAGCGGGCGATGGCGCGCTCCTCTTTCCGACTCAGGCGATCCGCCACCACAGCGGGGACAACGTGCACGTTGCGCCGTGTCGACTCCGGTACAAACGACGTCGCCCCACGGGCGTGGCGATTCCGCCCCTGCTCAGAAGCTGGAGGTGCTGCTGCAGACGTCGCTCGACTGTCAGATGCGGGGTTGTTCAAAGAATCGTCGCCGTAGAGGTCGGCGACGCTGCGCACGTGCAGCCAGCTGTCCGACAACAGGAAGACCTGCGGCTCCAACGTGCACAACAACTCTGGAGCAGCACGCGAGGGCCCTACATGCGGCAAGGCGTCAGAAGACCCCCGCGGATCAAAGGCGTGAGGGTCCAAGCGCGTGATGCACTGCACCGTCTCTGCCAAGGTGTACAAGCCCCCCGTTGCGTAGGTGACCGTTTCAGTTGTTCGAGCGGCGACCGTTGGCTCCACATCCGCCGCTAGTGAACTGCACGCAGTCGCGTCCATGCACAACATCGCCTGTGCCCGCACACCAATGAAGATGGGAACGACCCGGAACAGCTGCGACGCGTAGTTGGCGCGAGCCAGCTCGCACACCTGCGCCGCGATGCGCTGCACGGACATGCCAACAGCAACCTTCTGCTGCGTTTGCACGTAGCAAACCAAAAAACAGGCAGAGTGGCGCCTGGAGAAGCCCGCTGACCCGCTGCGTGCGGCGCCGCTCCAGGCCCGCATGGCCTCCTCCCACGCCGTGCACGTCGTGTCCCAAATCTCTGCCATGTCAGCGCACACATCCCGTAGCGGCATCTCTGCCGCGCCATAGAACTTGTTCGAGTCGGATGCGCTTGAGAAGCGCGCGCTGAGAAGGCGAAACTGCAGCCAGTCCGAATGCTGTCTTTCTTGCAGCTCATAGCTCGAGAAAAGATTGGATGATAAGTCGCGCGACAGCGGGGACGATGCGCTCGGCGGTGCTACGGGCACGGGCCCTTCCGCCGTTGTGACGGACTTGCCGATCGGGCGTGACGCGGGAGGCTGAACACCGATGAAACCGGGAGACTCTGCCGTGGGGCATGCTGCAGCCGAAGTTGAAAGCGATGCTGCGGATTCGGATGGAGACGGGGCAGGAAAGAGGGTGACGAGCGGGACACGCTGCGCCTGCGTGCAAGACGCGCGCTGGAGGGCAAAGGACGCGCTCTGCAGTGGAACCGTGTCGTAAAGACAGCGACCGCGGCTAAAGTAGCGCAGAAGACCTCTCTCCTTCTCCTCTGTGCTGCATGAGGTGCGGGGTGGGGCGACGGCACCGTGCACGTCACTCACAGCCATCGCTGGTGAAGGAGACGGTGGCGAGGAGGATGAAGATAGCTGTGAGCCGCCACGAGGATGAGAATGGAAGACGCCCTGCCTTCCAGAGGGCTTCGGTGGTGATACGTGCTTCTTGCTTGAGGGGGGAACCGCGCGACTCCTCTCCTCTTGCCATCTGCGCTTGTGTGACCGCGGCCGCGCACGCGAAAGCGGCGAGCGCGAGAAGGTCCGCCTAAGAGCGCTGACTGCGCCGTACGCGGAAGGGCCTCCTCGCGAGTAAAGGCACCGCCACGGCAGCAGCGGCGGCATTCGGTCACTTTGCCCGGTTGCGGTGTCCGTGTGGCGGGGCGTCGGTGTGCATGCGTGCGGTGGCCGGCCAGCACGGTGGGAAGCGGGCCCAAAAGAGGTTCGAGGAGAGGAGAGAAGAGGTGGATTTCGGATGCGCTGGCCTTGCGGGGGAGGGGGCGACACAAGTGACAGAGGCTCCCGCGAGCGGGGCGGGGGATTGATAATCTACGCCGACCCTCTTGCCCTGCGTCCGCTGAAAAGAGAGGGTGGGGGTGGGGTGCGGGACCCCTCTCTGGAGCACATGCACTGCTAAAAGGCAGAGATGAAGCGCGTCCGCGGTGCACCTCACCGCAAGGCCTACGATCGACGCGCGCACACGTACACGCGTGCTGCACTCGAGCCACCAGCGCCAGCCACGGTGCCTACCCGAGTTTCCGGTGTTTACGCACATATGCTTGCTCGCACACCAAGAGACGCGCAAGCACGAACAAAACGCACTCATGCAGACAAAATAAGAGTGCCTTCATCCGCCGAAACGAGTTGGCGCCCCCTCCTTTGGAGCTCACGGCCAACAGGATACTCTTTAGTTCGCGCAAGGACGTCGGCCGCACCAGCGGCTTAGGCACACCGGCAAGCGCGCGAGTTGGCGGCGCATTACCTGCTCTCTAGGCATCCTCCGGAAGCGCGCCCAGCTCCGTTCCTATAACAGGAGCATCGCTCTCGTCGGCGCCAAAGGCCATTTCTGCCATCGTCCCCGCCACGCTCCCCTCTGCCGCTGGCTCCGTCGCCGGGGTCGGCTGCACGTCCGCCTGGATGCTCAACGACAAGGCGGCAGCCGTGGAAGATGGAGACGGTGGCGGCGGCGCATTCTTGTCGTTGGCGTCGCGCTCGCGGATGTAACTCTCGAACGCTACATCCACACGCTCGCCGTAGCGCTGCCCTACGCGTCCACCACGACCACGCGCGCCGCCGCGATGGTGGTGTGGGCGACGGATCCCAAGAACCTCGTCCATGTCCTTGCCTTCGGCCATCATTTCGTACTTGTCATGGCTCCACTTTCCATTGTCTGCGGAAGGGGAGACACCGCCCCTGGCAGCCAGTCCCAACTCCTCTGCGCGGAGGTCCAACTCTGACGCGTTGCTCGCATCTTGTGTCCCGGTTGTCGCGTAACCGCTGCCGCGCCCAGCGCCAAGCAGGCCAGCACCCCCGCGGCCGCCGCGTCCCCACTGCCGCTGCGTGTCGCGTAGGAAACCGCGGCTGTGATCGCGGTGCTGCCCGTTGCCGCCACCGCTGCTACCCGAAGAGAGAAGCACAACGCCGTGCTCCTTCGCTGGCTCCACGTGCAGCGTCGACCCTTCCACCTCTACGCCATCCATGCAGTAGACAGCCATGGATGCGTCTGCCGGGTTACGGTAAGTGCACAGGGCACTGCCAATGAAGCGGCCGGAGCGGTCGGTGAACATCTTGTACGACTCCAGGGGGCCGTAGACCTCAAACTCGGACTTCATCGCACTCGCGCCGTCTCGCTCAATGCGCTCCAGCGGGATCTGCGTCACGTACACGCGGCAGGACTTGTCGATCACGATGCCTGTCGGCACCACGCCACGGCTGCGGCTCTTGAAGTTGTCGAGTGGTGTGAAGGAGGCCATCATGCGTATCTGCGCTCCGGTACTCTTGTGTACGTTGCGTACAGTGGTGCCCTTGCAATGAGAGGGGGAAAGTGGGAGGGAAGCAAGTGGGCTATAGCTCCGCACACCCGCCACCAGACGCGCGCCTACGAAGGATGGACAAAGAAAATGCGCCAACACGAAGAAGAGGACAGGAGAGGGGTCTGAACACCCTGCGGCCTCGGTGGGTGGGTGGGGGACCAACAGAAGACCTCGAGCTGCGGGTTCGCCTAGGAGCTGTCTGGCAGCTAGGAGGAGTCCGCAACGTGCATGAGTACAAGCGAGTAAGAGAGGACAGGGAAGGAGGCGAGGATAGGGGCGTGCATAATGATGGCCGCGGGTCATTCTTCAGGCACGTGGGCACGCGTAGACGCAGGCGCGTGGCAAAGCATCCCTGCGGCTTTACGGATGAAGGAGTGGAGTCGCTGAGAGGCACATAGAAGCACCCCGCCACTTGCAAGCACGGAGATCCCACGGGGGAGGGTGGAGGGGGGGGGGAGAAGGGTCGCAGTCTTTGTGTGCTCATGAATTCATAGTGATGCTATCACGGCCAGCAACGCATCTAGGTAAGGCACGCACGCACATGCATCACCATCGGCATCGCCGGCACAGGTCTCCGCTTGCTCCCTTCGGCGTTCGGTACCGCGACGCGGTTCAGCTGCAAACGTTGAATGGCTTCGCACCCCACGGCAAAGCAAGCACACGCGATGTGGAGAGAAAAGAGCAACGACGTGGCGCGCCTCTGCACATGCGAACGCGATGGCGTGTCTCTGTTTCTATCCCCCCGCCACCTCTTCGCTTCACAAATAGAAGACACCTTCAGGTGTTGCGCACTCACGCTCACCACTGCATGCACACGTACGCGCACAAGAGCGTGTCGAAACGAGGGCGAACCAACGCAACTCATGTGCCAAGGAGGGAAAGCCGCGCACACACGAGGCAGCGGCAGGAAATACAGGAAGAAGAAGAGGGAGGTGTAGGCTTCGAGCACGCACACATACACACATGTCCGCATCCGCACAACAGCGGGCTGCGCATAACACCGACAAGAGCAACAAGCGGGCAGAGAACCAAACGAAGTAAAGGTAGCCCCGCCGACGCAGCCGTGTCCGTCGTTTGTGCACCAGGGCATAGCGGAGAGGGAAGGACAACGGAAGAAAGGGAGTCCGTGTGTCTGTGCTTGCGTGTCTGTGCGTGAGGCGGGGATAGGGGCTCAGTAAGAGAAAGAGTCGAGCGGCGAATGAAAGTATGTGAATTCATGCCAAAAATGGTTCAAGATAACGATGCATCTGTGACGACGCACAGCAACAGCACGTGCCTGCGTGTGTGTGTGTGTGTGTGTGTGTGTGTGTGTGTTGGAGGAGGGAAGGCACAAGAGCCGCGCGGCCTGCGCCCACGCACACGCATTTATGTGCTTGCCCATGCACTCGCCAGAAGGCACTTCTCTCCCTCTCTTTGTGCATACAAACAACCGCTGGTGGGGAGTGGTGGCCTTCCTCGCTCGTATCGTGAGCACATTCTCAGTGAGGCACCACTTTGGCGCCGTCAACGTACATGTTGCGGGTAGCGCGAGGCATCTTGACCTTCAGCCCATCATGCACGCCGCGCTTCAGACTCAGCTGACAGCCAAGACGCGACGTTGGCTCCGGGTAGAACGCCTGGTCAATCATGTCGTTCTCTTCGTCTGTAGGCTCCTGGAAGAGGTCCATGTCCTTCTCCTCCAAGTACACGTGGCAGGTGGAGCAGGCGCACGAGCCACCACATGCCCCTTCCATCGGTAGTCCTTGCTCGGCACACACATCCAGCAGAGTCTGGCCCTCGTAGCCCATCACCACCTTCTTCTCGCCATCAGGGAGGGTAAACTCCACCTCGACTGGCTTGCTACGGTCGCCCCCGTGTCCATGAAAGCGACGTGACTGTAGCAGCGACCCTACTCGCACCGTCGCCGAGGCAAGGCACAGCAGAGACGTGCAGCCAGTGAGGCGGCGCGTCATGCGGCCATTACCCACGGTGGTGGGGGACGACAAGCGCACGAGAGTGCGATACATGTCTGTTGTTGCTCTTGTGGTGTTCAGGATTCGTTCCCTAGGCTCGGTTTAGGTCGGCCAACGCGAGAGAAAGCAAGAGGGGACGGAGAGAGGGGCAGGCCCACGCTGGATGCGAGTCCGCGCAACGTGAGTCCAATGCAAAGGCGCGTCGGCTCCCTTGGATAACCTTCTTCGTGGGTTGGGCAGAACGAATATTGCTGCACACGCACACACACAGTGCGCGGCGTCCGCTTTTCGAAGGACGCTACCCTGTTCTACAGCGGCAGCAAGGGAGAGGCACAGTTCGAAGAGGCGGTTTAAGCAAAACACGACGAGGGAGGCACACAGAAAACACCGGGCACGAGCACAGGCAGACGGTATAGGCGGTCTTGCGTATTCGCGAGCGCGAGTATGCGTGCATGCACGTGTAAGTGTTCAGACGCCCACAGTGTGGGGCGTAGAAAGTGGTTGCTCCTCTCAGAAAAAGTAGAGAAGTTAAGTGAGCGCGAAACGAGCGGAGGAAAAGGGCCGACGGACAGGCAGGCAAGGGTGACGGCGAAGACCTCCTCCCTCTCTTCCTGCTGGAAAGCGGCGTTGGACCCCTCACCTCCCCCTCTCTCGTAGACTCCACGAACGAGCAAATATATGGAAAGAAAGGGCGCACGCAGATGCGAGCAATGGTGACAGAATTACAGGAGGGAAAAAGAGAGGAGGGCAGCGCGGGGAGAGGAGGGGAGGCGGACGGAGGGATCGAGCAGAGCGGAAACGGTAAGAGCAGTGCCACGACGCCTTTTGCACCGTTGTTTTCACTCTTGTATAGATTTATATGTATAGTGAGAGAGGCCTCCGGCCCTGTTGATGGGGCGTATGACCGCAGTGCAGAGCCACGCTGAGAGGAAAAGGAAGGAGGGGATGAAGAGGGCAGGAGGGGACCAAGAGAGAGAGAAATACGCCGCAATGTAAAAGTGGACTGGGAGATCAACGCCACAGGTTAGATCAGGTCTGGGGAGGGGGTGGGGGGGGTTCCCCTTCACTCCGCCTTTTCTTTATTGTGTGTGTGTGTGTGTGTGAATACCTCAATGCGGGCTTCACGGCAATGCGTTTCGAACAAGAATGCGGACAAACGAGGAGGGAGGTATAATGGGCTGCATGTGGTACGGGTGCTGGTGGCAACGAATGGAGGGAGTGTGCGAATGAGCGAAGGCAGACAGAGATGCACATACAGCGTGTCGCTGACGTTGTCTGCCCACCGCCTCCCTCTTTTCCGTGCGTGCTGGTTCGTTGCCTTGTGAGATATATCCGTTACTTCGTGGTAGCGGAGTGGGGTGAGGAGAGAAGAGATGAGGAGAGAAGAGGGGAGGCTGCGGTGAAAGGAACACCGACACACAAACACGCGTACATATACTTGCCAAAGAAAAGAAGATGAGGGCAGAGTAGATGTGAAAGTCTCTGCGGTCACTCGTGTATTCGCGTCTGGCAAAGATGTGGCACAGTACGTCTGCATAGCCACCATCTCTCACGAGTTTCCGCGTCTTTCATAAACGAGGCGTCCAGTAACACTACCGCCTTTGGTTCGCCCTTCGAAGAGAGAGAGACATCAGCTAAGAGGTTCACAATGCTGGACGGGCAGGCGGCACGCTTCGGACTCTTGAAGAGAAGGCAAGGACAAGGGCTGATGTGTGGCGGTGCTGGCGCGTCTGTGTGCCTCTCGCTTTCTCAGACTCCAAGACAAACACACACACGTAGGCTTAGGTGACAGCGGGTGCGCGCACAGCACAACATCACAACACCCCACCCCCTCTTCCTCTCCGTCTCTTTTATCTGCGCGCGTGCCTCGCTGCCCTCGAGCGTGCGCGAGCTTCAACGGCACCAGGTGCAGTCGCAAAGTGGGGAGTGTTGGACGCGAGAGAGAGAGGACGGGAGCGGTCACGAATCTCGAAGGGGTTTCCCTCACCCAGAACCTCGTCCGGCGGGCGGAGCGGTGCGCAGTGGAGGCATTCTTCGAGGTGCTTACGTCTTCTCTCCTCCCTCCGGCCCTACTCACCCTCCTCTCTGCCGTAGCTGTCTGATTGATAGCTGTGCTGTTTTTTGCTATTCCTTGTTGGCGATTAGAGAGATTCGTCGCTTTACAAACCATCAACGTCATCAACCCGCCCACATCACTTCGGCCATCCCTCACGCGACAAGGTGTCTGTGCCTGTGTGCGTGTCTGCCGTGGTGTTCTCCTGCATGGGTGCCCGATCGGAGAGAAGCGGGTCGAAGGCCGCGCACGCACCTCAGCTATGCATAACCTCGCGGTAGAGGGCATGCAGACACCGAACACGAGGGCACAGGCACCCTAATCACAAGCCTAGTCAGAGAAGAGGCGCAGAGCTGTCGTCAGCCCCACCTCTACGTACAGAAAGGCAAGAAGCGCCGCGAGCGCCGCGGCCGCCACGGCACACTCAAAGAGATACGACTTGGCCATAAAGACCTGCATTGTTTCCTCGTAGGGGCCGAATAGGGTGATACCGGGCGTACGCAGTTCCTGGTACGTCGCGACGGAGGATGCGGAGGTGAAAGCGGCCCGCTGCGCTGCTGCTGCCTGCGCACGCATGTGATGCTCTACGGTAGCGGCGTACTGCCGCAGGCCGGCACCGTTTTGCGCCACCGGCGAGCGCTGCGAGTCACTCGCGTAATGCAGCATCCCCTGAATGTACGAGGCCGCGCCAGGCCACACTGTCGTCACTCCCTCCGCGGACGGAGCCGCCTCGGCGACGATGCGCACAATGGCTTCAACGAGGTCCGCGCGCTTCGCGAGCATTGCTGCATCTGCAGCTGTGGCCGGGGGTCGGCGCAGATCACGGAAAAGCTGGTCGTTGTGGTGGACGCGGTGGGTAGAAAGTGTCATGGCGGTCATCTGACGGCTAGCAAACGCCTCATGTTCAAATTCAAGGTCGTAATGCTGGTAGTTCGTCTTGGCAGACACGACCTTCAGCGAAATGCCGAGCAACTTTGCCGCTGCCTCGACCTGCTCCACGACCTGCTGGCCATGCTGCCGCTTCATGAGAACGTCCTGGACATGCAGATAAAGGTCCGGCGCGTTCTCGCTCGTTTCACGAGGCGGCAGCAGCTCATCGAGGCAGAGAACCACCCTAAACTGATCGAGCTCCCTATCTGTGTGCTGCGATAGCCACGACGTCGTTCCAGCGTAGTTGAAGCGCGACGTGCTGCCGAGAAGCACGGTGACCTCGTACGGAGCCACAGACTCCTGCCGAGCATAAGGTGTGGACGTCAGCCGGCGCCACAGCTCCATCGCCACCACAGCGCCGGAGGTGCCGCCGCTCGTCCGGCTCGCAGGGGACACGCCAAGGGAATCAAAGTGCGCAGTGACCAGGACCTGGGGTGCGGCGGCAGCGGAGGCGGCCTTACTGCGCGTCTGCTTCGGCTTGTGCACGTAATGGCTCTCAATAGTGGCACTGGGCAGCGTCGAGTTCTCCACCAGCTCGCTCAGCCGCCGCGTCTTGGCCACGGACAGCACCACCCGCTCCGTCGCACTGCGCTGCGCCGCGACGGACAGCAGCCGCGACAGCTCCTTCGAGGCCGTGCCGTTGGGCAGAAAATAAACAGGGATGCTGGCGGCGGCGTTGCTGAAGAAGAACGAGAGCACGTCCTCGTTCGTCGTGTCCGTGTCGCACAGCTCCACGACGAGACCCTTCGCCGCCTTCGACAGCTCGGGCGCGGCGAGCTGTTGCAGAGCAAAGTTCGTGAGGTGCTCGGAGCACTGCACGTACACGGTGTAGCCGTGGTAGGACGCAGACGCCCCGGCCGTATACCGCACTATCTCGCCGCGCAGCAGCACCGCACGGCTTCCGAAGAGCAACTCATCCCCGTCGCCCAGCTGGCGGTTGAACGTGATGGCGCGATCGACTCCCACCTCCAACACCGGGCCTGCCCGCACCACGTGCTCCAGGCAGACGGTGCTGAGGAGCAGTACCGCGACGACGATACTGCGAAGCATGTCAGTGTGTGTGTGTGTGTGTGTGTGAAGAATAAACACGGGTGAGAGACGGCAACAGAGAGAGAAAGAGGAGTGGGGAGGGGAGACGACAAGGCGCACAGCTCCGGCGCTCCTTTTCCTCGCCTAATATGCCCGAAGATGCTGTGGGAAGGGAGGGTGAGTTGCCCAAGACGACGTCCTTCGTGCGCAGTGGGGATAGGGTGACAGAGTGAGAGAAGAGGAAGACACCCACACACGCACACGTACGCTGGAATGGGATTGGGGGGTGAAGCCACGATAGTCTCGAAAGCACGGTATAGTGGCGATAGTGAGAACGGTAACGAGGGAAACAGAGCAAGGAAGAGTCAGAGGGAAGGAGGGGAGGCCGAGCCGGAGTCCGACGCACAGCGGCGAGTGTGTGTGTGTGTGTGTGTGTGTGTGTGTGTGTGTGTGCTTGTGATTCTGTGAGCAAGCGGCTGGAGCGTTGGGTGAGATGGGAATGGCGCGCTTGAGCTTGAGCTGCCGAGCCGGCGATCTTTTCCCGTTGAGTGTGTAAGAGGCGCTTTTTCCCTTGTCGTCTCCCTTCAAGCACGATAGACGAAGTAGACCGGTGGAGGGGGAGGAGGGGCCGCAGAGGATTGCCAGCAGCAGATGTTCGAATCGCCCGGCGGAACGGTAGCATGAAACCACCCATGCACGCACGTGGCGAACCGAAGGAGAAACCAGAAGTTCACAGACACGCCCAAAGAGAAAGACGGCTGACACACTTTCTCTCACGCTCGCATTCAGCGACGACGCTGATTCGCTCGAGTCGGGGACCCTCTTTCCCTCTACGACTCGTCGCTTCTGCCTCCCTTACTGGGGTGCGGCGTTCGCCTTCTCCTCCCTCACTCTCTTCCACACACACACACACACACACATAGAGCTTCTCTCCCCCCGCTACCCATCACGGACCACGATGAGAGATACATAAGTAGAAACGGAAAACGGGAAGCGGAGGGGTGAGGGTGCTGAGGGGCACACGCAGAGAAGCGCTTGCGGGGACGGAGAGGAGGGGGAGCCATAGTGCGCATTGCTATGGTGTCTGTGCAGCGTAGACATCGGCGAGTGAGTGAGTGGCGACAAGCAAGTCGTAAAGAGGAAAAACGATAGAAAAAAAAGAACGGCAGCCAGCAGCGGCCAACAACGAAGTGATTCCATAAAGACCGCCGACTACTATGCAGTAAGAGCGACACGCACCCGCACGCCAGCACGCCGGTCTTGGTACACAGCTTACGCACAATAGTGGAAACGAAAGACGAGTCGGTGGATGGGCGGAGAAAGTGTGTGTGTGTGTGTTGGAAGGGGAAGTGGGGGCCAAGCGGTGATCAAGAGCACGCAAAGCAGAAGACGCGTCACCACACCCACGTGTATGGGCCTTAGCCGTTCCGCCCTCACTTTTCTCCCTACACCCCCCCCGTTCGCGTGGCGCCCACCGAGCGGCGTAGTGGCTCATTACTCCTTCGCCGCTTTCTCGGATGCCTAATCCTTGTGCCGAGCTGCTGTGGCGCAGTCTGCAGATACCGGAGCTTCGCCGTCGCTGTCACCGGTCTGCAGCTCTTCTGGAATGTCCGGGAACTTGGGATTCTGAGGGTCGATGCGGACGAGGTACGCAGCACCCTTACTTGGCTGCTTCGAAATCTTTCCTTCCCCCACGAGAGGCTCCAGCATGTACGGATGCGGCGGAGACACGTTCGCGTAGCTCACCGTCTCTGCACTGCACAGCGCCAGGAGCTCTTCTTCGGGAATAGGCAGGTTGCCGTCCTTGGCTGGGTTCAGCTCTGTTGCCTCGTGGAAGTACCGCGACACGTGGAAACCGCACAGGAGCGCATTGCAACCGTAGGTGGCAAAGTTAATGGCTTTCTGGTTCAGCATGGGGCACCGCGCCAGCGTGGGGCTCACATAGTCAATGGCCATGTTGACAAGTCCGGCCTGCTTGCCGTGCTTGTGCTGGAACATGCGCTGGCGCATCCGCAGCAGGTCGCTGATGAGCTGTTCGTACTGCTTCGCCCACTCCTTCAGGTCCGCGCTGGACGCCTCTTTGAAGCGCGTCATGGCACGCCGGAAGCGCGGCGTCATGTAATAGTTTGCCCAGTCTGTAAAGAAGAAGAGGTTTGTGAACTGTCGCTGCGCCGCCAAGTAGACGCTGGCCACGAAGAGATGCTCGAGCGGCGGCAGTGTGTCGGGACCCTTGTCGATCGTGTCTTTGATCTCCATCTCCTTCAGCACGCTGCGTTCGCACACCGTGAAGAAGTTCATGCGCAGCGCCTTGAGGTCCGCCTCCATGGGAAAGTTGTGGTAGCGCTCCGGCAGCTGCATCAGGTTTGGCGCCTCCAGTGGGCTGTAGCCGAGGGCGGTGAGCCCCAGTGCCTTGCACAGCGTCGCCAGGGTGTGATTCGCGTCGTACGGCAGAGGACTGCTGATCGCCTGGTGCTGCGTAAGGTTGAAGGGGTACTGCACAAAGCGGAAGTGGTGGTCTGCGCCGCCGGCACGCTCGGCGAGGGCCATGAGGCCATAGAGGTTGATCGTGGCCGGCTCCTTCGGCGGCGTGCGGTACTTGTCCGGCACAAGCGCATCGGGTGGCATTTCCGGATAATTGCGCGGCACCGGAGGAGCGAGGTGAGGTGAGCAGACCCCGTAGTACTGCAGCACGCCCTGCTTGACCTGACGCTCAAGATACACAAAGAGCTGGAGGATGTCGTCTTCGACGTGCTCGTCCGGTCGGCCGTCGAAGAGCGTGTGTATCCCCTCGAGCAGGAGGACGTCGATGCACTCCAGCCGCGTGTTGTAGGCAACATTGGTGAAGAAGGCATCCAGCCAGTCCGGCGACAGCCCAGCGGCCGTCGTCCGGTCTACACGGCGCAGGTTCAGCCGCGCCAGCTGTGAGTCATCCAGCTCGCTGATGCGGAAGCCGGATTTGAGGGATGTCGATGGCAGCGAGGAGGCCTTGTAGCGCTCAAAGATAGGGATGATTCGGTTGCGCACGGCCGCCGTGTTGGATGCCTCGACGCGCGTGATTTCGTCCTGGAAGCGGGGCTGCTTGATGAGGCCGCAGCGAGCTATCATTACAAAGCCGCTGCGGTCCAGCTCAAAGGCCTGCAAGGCCTCGTAAATGCCACGGGCGATGCTCTGATGTACCTCCGAGGCGGCTCCGTCGATTTCGAACACGTTGCAGCCCTTGATGATCTGAAGCTGAAGCGACTCCACCGCTTCGTTCACGTCGTTGACCATCTTGCACGTCGTGGAGCCCAGCTTGGACAGATGCCAGCCAACCGGCTCGGGGCATTGAAAGCGCCAATGCTCAAACACAGTCGATCGGTCTAGCGTGTACTTCGTGCCTTGCACCGACGCCCGACCGAGGATAGGAACAGCGCGGGACTCCCGTGCGTCTGCCTGCCCCTGCGGCCCCAGCATGCCGCGCATCGCCGACTCGGCACGATTACCGTAAATGCCGTTGATGCCGCTGGAGAAAGCGTCGCGGCCGAGCCCCTCGTCGTCCCTGCTCGCAGCCGCAGATGCATTGGGGTCGACTTTGATGTTAGACGGGAGCTGCTCCTCAATCGATTTGCGGCTAACCCAACGCGTTGGGTGGTGCATGGTGGCGCAGGAGGAGGACCGCGATGATGTAACGGTGCCCAAGGTGCGCCGCAGACCGAGACACGCATGTGTGCTCGAGGGAAGCGACGGCGAGCGTGTCCACGGCCGCGACAGCAACCAGAGCGATTGACCGGAGACAGTACTCGCAGACTCGCGGCACTGGCCGCAAGCCGCAACACAGCCACGCAGCATCACGCACCGGATAATGTGTTCTGATTCGAGCGCCAACAAGGGCCCGTGCGCGCGTGCGTGCAAGTGTATCGCTTTGCTTGGTCCTTCCTCTGGGGTTTCCTCAGCATACGCGTCTACGGATTTCGGTATGTGGGTGTATGCGCGTCCTTGGGCCTGTCTAAAAATGAAGACGGCTGGAGAGACCCACCAAGACGAGCAGGGACAGTAGCGATGAGGCCGAGAGAGAGGAGGGGAGAGAAGGAAAGGGGATCGAGGAAGAGCACTCCCAACACTGATCCATCCATCCATACACGCACACACACACACACACACGAGCGCACGCAACGAAGCACCACCTCAGAAGGGAGACACGCCAACAAAATAGAAAAGAGGAGAGGCGGTGAAGATGTGCAAGGAGAAACCAGACGTCAGAGAACGACGTGGAATGCGTGCCGTCCGTGGCTGCGTAAGTGGGTAAGCACTGGTGTCTATGGGGGTAGCAGAGCGCGGAGGGGGGGGGAAAGAAGTGGGAGGGGGAGGGGGTTCCGGTAGAATGAAGAAGAGTCGCCTCGTTGCTTTATTTTTTTGTGTGTGCAGAAACGACACGCGCCTTTAAGATA
The DNA here is from genome assembly GCF_000227135.1 of Leishmania donovani. NCBI lineage: Eukaryota > Euglenozoa > Kinetoplastea > Trypanosomatida > Trypanosomatidae > Leishmania > Leishmania donovani. The sequence goes on along the minus strand of NC_018253.1, from coordinate 319,715 downwards.
TGTTGAATACGTGCGTGGTCAGGAGAAGAAAGGGAGGGGAAGGATGGTGGTGGTGGTGGATGCACCAGCGGCGAAAACAAAGAAGAGCTACTGCCTCTCAGGGCTCCTTTCGCGCTCTCGCTCTTGCCCTCTGCTAAATACGAGACTAGAGCGTCCTCCCACGGTTGTTACTGCTCAGATGAAACTCGATGTGGGCATGCGCCAGCGCACGCGCCAGTAGGGCGTGTCGGTGGAGGTAGAGAAGGCCAAAGCCGTGGCCATGGAGGAGGGGTGCAGAGAAAAGCACTGAGAGAGTGAGAGACGGACACGAGAGATGATGGCGCTGATGAGCAAGCAAAACGCACAATGGTGGGCGTTGCGTAGGCGCCTACCAGGGGTTCACTGGCATTGCTGCTCCATATTCGAGAAGCACGCGTGCAGCACTCTACCGGAAAAGCTTCCCCACCCCCTCGTTCCCGTACCAACTCCAGCCTCAGACAGGGGGAAGGGGGGAGCGACTTGGCTCATGCTCATCAGCGTCATGATAACGCTGCTCGTAATCGCAGCATGTGTGTATGCACATTATTTTTTTTTTCGCGCTGTAGTATGGGGTGATGATAAGTGCGGCGGAGGCAAACACGATGCATGCGTGAATGTGGTTATGTGCTTCCTGCCAGAAAGGGAGGACAGAGATGAACACACACGCACTCACACGAAACAAATCTGGAAAGAGAAGCCTATTGAGAGGGAGAGTACATACATAAAGAGACAGAAAAATGTTCGTGTACATCGACAAGGGCAGCGGTGCCGGCACACACATACACATAATTATAGACATGAGCACTGGCTTAATCATCCAGCATACACAGCAGCGCCACACCTCGCTCAATCCAGTGCCTCGGGCCCACCCCCGCTGCGGACGTGAGGTCGAGCGTCACGACGTAGTTGGTAGACAGGCCGGTTGTGGAGAGCGTGCCGACACGGGCGGACGTCTTGTAAAGCGGGCACGCATAGGATTCAGCCGTCGCCGTCGTTTCGCTGAGCCGTACGGGCTCAAGGTGGATGACCGGCATAGGCGCATACAGTTCACCTGGCTTGCTCTCTACCAGCGTCGAGCTGTCTAGATCGAAGCCGGCGCCTTCGACAAAGACGCCGTGGATGTACACACCATTCTCCACGCTGTCCTCAATATCCTCCGGCAGCTCGTAACATGTCACGTGGGTGCAGAACTTCACCTCGTCAATCGGCACCTGGTGCATACGGCTGTATGTCTGCAGCACGCCGGTGAGAAACCCTTGCGGAAAGAAGAAGCCGGAGATCCAGAAGCTGGTCGGCAGTCCGTTGTCGTTCCAGTCGCGGAAGAACTCGATGCGCTTCAGCGTGTCCTCATACCAGGAGGCAAGCGGTTTTCGCGAGAGGTAGCCGCCGTCTTGCCACGGCTTTGGCACCTGTCCCAGCAGCATCGCGTCGAACATGGCCTCGAGCTCCGCAGACATGACCACCTCACCTTTGATCGCCCGCCGCAGCAGGTGCAGCGTTCGCTCCAGCTTTGCGAGCACGCCGTTGAAGAACAGGATCTCCTGGCTTGCCACGGTGCCGAGCGAAATCATTGTGCCCGCCTCGGTGAGCCGATACGTGTCTGGGTGCGCGTGCGTCTTGTCGATAGCCGCGGGCAGCCGCCGCTGAAACTCATTCACCATCTCTAACACCTTGTCCTCCGGGCTGCGGCCCGCCGCCGCCTTTGTGCGCGGCTGCACGGACAGAATGGCGGCGAGTTGGCGCCGCACTGTGTTCTTGTTAAAGGTGATATCCGCGTTTGCGTGAAGCCCGAACAGCTGAGGGCTCTCGAAGGTCGGCAGGTCATTCAGGTACGCACAGATGCTGGCGAGCGACGACACATCCTCTGGGATGTGGTAGATGCCATCCGGCGAGACGTCGAACTGCGTGTTCGGCGCAACAACGTCGTCGTTGAAGAACTTCACAAGGATAGTGGATAAGCAACGGCTGTCCAAAAAGTCCGTCACACGACCACCGTAGTTGATGACCCCGACCATGTAGCGCAGCGCACCCCACGGCACGGCCTCGTCCTCGTCTTTCAAGTACGTCTGCAGCGACTGCAGACTCGCCGAGAGGTCCGGCTGATTCCATTCGTACGGGATATTCCAACCAAGCGGGCCGAAGCGGCGGCGCTCCTGGATGACGGCGTGGAAAAATGCCAGTGAGAGAAGCATGCGGCGCCACGTCGTCGGGTTGCGGGGGCAGCTGTTCCACAGATCCTCCGTCACTGCCACAGCGAAGGTGTCGCGCATGTTCGCCTTCAGCCCCTGCGGCGGCTCCTTCACCACCTTCACGCCCGACTGCAGCAGCAGTACCGGGAAGGAGGACACCGGCATCGTGGTGAGCCACAGCCGGAAGTCGCGCTGCACCTCGCGGTGCGTCAGCTCCTCCAATATGTGCTCTAGCGACGGCATCCACGACGTGTACACGTGGCAGTTCTGAAGGTATACCCAGGCCCCTGTCTCGGTGCTGGCGACCCGGATCATCTCCTCGGCCTTGCGGCCCTGATCCTGGCCAAGCGACAGCATCATCTTGCGCGCGCCAAAGCCTTTGCGCTCTGCAAACTCCGTGAAGAGCTGCGTTGGGTCCGTGCCAGGAGTCAGCACAAAGATCACCGGCGCTGTCGGAGTGCTGTCCTGGTAGCACCCTTCGAGGTCGAAAGCGGGGCTCTCCGTGAAGGCCTTGCCAAGCTCGCTTTCGATGAGGCGGGAGAGTCCGTAGTTGAGCAAATCCTCCCGGAACACTTTAAGGATGAGCAGTCGCTGCCACGGTGAGTAGGAGCCGAGGCTGGCGGGGTAGGACTCGTAGGCTTTCTCCCCGGCGTACCACTCGCTCCATTCCGCCTCGTTGTCTATGACCGAGTCCTTGAGTGAAGCAAAGGCTCGCAAGGTCTCCGCCAGCGCCGTCAGTTCATTCCATGCCGGCAGCGTCAACCACACCGGCGGCGGGTCCATCTCCTCATCCACGAAGCGCTTCCCCTCACTCCCTTTGAGGAGGAAGGACCACTCTTCGTCAGCGATAGTGCCCTCTTGCCGCGCTACGTGCACGTAAAGAAGAGCGGCGAAGATGAGCTTGTCCGCCTTGAAGAGTCCGCGGCAGATGGCGTTGTAGGAGCGCAGCGTCACAGCCGGCAGCAGGATTTCCACGCGCTGGCTCACAGAGTCCTGCTTCTCTGTTTGCCGAAGCGTCAGGACAAAAAGCTGCTTGAAGAAGTCGAGAGAGTTTTGGTACATGTGGTTCAGGCCAGCGAGCTCTGTGATGACGGCGTAGACGGTGGCGCCGCGCCGCGCAACGGGGCGGTAGCGGTCACGCGCTGCCTCGATATCTCGCTGCGTCTCCTCCGCCACTCGCAGCGCATCGCTCACGCTCTCGCTCATCGTCTTGGCCTCCTGCAGGGTATTCACAAGCTGCTCGTTGTCGAGGATGTTGCCGGTCGACGAGGCCAGCAGCTTCAGGATCCTGTCCTCCAGCGCCTTAAGCTCGTCCTTGCCGTGTGCAATGTCCAGCACCGTCTGATCTGCCCGCTGCTCCAGCTCCGACATCTCCACCCGCACCACATCCGCGAGCAGCTGGTTCTCCAGCCCCGTCTGCGTCACCGTGAAGTTGATGATGGTCGCCTTGATCTGCAGCTCTGGCAGAAAAAAGGGGTTCGCCAGCTTGGTCGTCATGTAGAGCCGGAACTTCGGGTCGTAGTCCACCTCGCTGTCGCCGAGCTTGATGAGGAGTCTGCCCTGCGAGCGGTACGTCTGCTGCAGCAGCACTGGGTCAAGTGCCGCGTCCAGCGACTCACCGACGTTCTCGATTAGTACCGGCAGCCCAACGCGGATGGCGTTCTCCAGTGTTCGCATGTAGTTCGCGTCCGTTAGCTTTATCACCCGCAAGTTGTTCTCCTTCTCCATGGCGCGAATCCAGCTCACCGCCTGCCCCTGCGGGTCGATGCACAGGCACCAGCGCCGCGACTTGCTCACGATGACGCCATTCTCCACACTGAAGGGGTCTGTCGGGAGGCCTTGCTGCGCCCAGGTGCGGATGCGCACCGGGTCCATGATGCTGGACAGCTGAAAGCCCGAGCCGCCGATGGGCAGCCCAAGCTCCACACACTTAGCGTGCCACGCTTGCAGAAGGCGATTACGGTAGGGCGCCGTAAAGGGTCCTAGGTAGGCTACGGCGCCGGCGGCCAGCGCCACGGTGCCGGGATGGCCCGCCTTCTCCGCCATGAGCTTCGCCACGGTCTGCACCCAGCGGGACTGCTCCGAGGCTAGGCCGTTCATCAGCTGCTCTGCTCGTTCTAGCCGCAGCGTGGTCAGGTCGATGTCCTCCTCCAGCTGATGCTTCTTGAGCACATTCTCCTTCATCTCGGACTGCAGGGTGGCCAGCTTTTCCTCAATGCTGCGCAGGCGGCTACGAGCGGCCTCGAGGGCTTGTGTGGCCACAGCGACCTTGCCTTCCGCCTCCGCCAACCGCGCCCGCTTCGGTGCAACGACCTTCACCACCTCGTAGTAGTTGTTCATCGCCATCACCCACATCGCCAGAGACTTGCACGCCTTGGAGCTTTTCGCCACCTCCTCCGGCTGGAAGTCTGGGTTGTTGATGTATTTCTGGATTGCCTTGATCGTCTTCTCGGAGAGGTCGTCGCGCTTATAGTTCTGGAGATCCTTGATGAAGTCCATGCGGCTCATCACCAGCTTCGCCCGGTCCCAACTGAGGTCCTTCTCTCCGAGCAGCACCAGCACTGCCTCCAGCACGAGCACGACGCGAACGGCAGGCTTCAAAAAACTGCGCACCTCACGAATGTCGTCGGTGCGCAGGTCGGCCAGCGCGTCCTCAGCGGCTTTCAGAATCGGCATGGCCTTGTCCAGCTCCGCCTGGCACTCGCCGCGGATGCTATCGGCTTCCGCCTGGATTTCACTCGCACCCTCTTCCTCCTCCGCGCACTGCTTGCGGACCAACTCGGCGGACTCCTGTTCCTTCTCAACCCGGCGCATGATCTCTTCCGTGTTCTTGGCCGCCTCCACAAGCCTGGGATGCATTTCGATCAGCTTCGCTTTCATGGCATCCACCATCGTCCGTGTGCTGTGCAGAGTGTCGAGGCCACCCTGGTACCGCTCCACCTGCTCCGCCACGGACTTGTCCAGCTCCTCCAGCAGCTGCCGGTAGCTCGTGAGCAGTCCCAGATATGACGTCGGAGTGGTGTACGTTCGCCGCCGCAGCTCACTGTAGAACAGCTCCGATGCCTCCTGTACATCCACGTGGATGGCGACGCACAGCTCAATCAGGCGCGCCTTGTCGCACCCCTCCATGGAGAGGTTTGCCAGGACGCGGTCAGCCACAGACGCCAGAGCGTCGCACGGCCACTGGTCAAACCAGTCAATGGTGCAGCAGTTAACGAGCGACGGAAACATGCGCAGGCGCCGGCGGAACTGCTCGCCCACCGGCGACATCGCCATTACAATATGAACCTGGTCGCGGCACATGCTCACAAAGTGGGAGAAAATGGTGTTGCGTGTTTCACGCTTTCCAGCCGCGACGGCGTACGGGCGAACAGCCTCCACAATCTGATCCACCTCCTCGGACTCCATCAAGTTTGGCACCTCTCCGGTGTTCAGTAGGTTGTTGATGTCCTCCAGCATCTCCTCGTGCACGAGCTGGGTGTCAGACAGGTAAAAGAGAACGGGCTTGTCGTGGCGCGCGCTGTCGAGCAGCACCTTCTTGAGGACGTCGTGAAACTCATTCATGTTGAAGGTGCGCGTGATGGTCACCTCGTAAATGGGTAAGCTGCAGATGAAGGCGGCGAGCTTGCAGAGTGACTGGCGGCCGGTGCCACCCATGCCCACGACGACTGCGTGGCCGCGCGGCTGGCGGAGCACACGGCACAGGCGCGCTACATGCTGCACAGCATCTTTAAAGAAAACCAGCTCAACCTCCTTGTTGTACTCCATGTTGAAGCCGTTCTGGTACTCCGTCAGCCCGCGTCCAATCGCGTCCGTCGTTTCGGTGATCTCCTCGTAGTGCGCGCGATCGCGGCGCATGAAATCGCCAAAGATGAGCTCCTCGTAAACCGGATTCCAGGGATGCTGCAGCACGCTACTGCACACCTCCGACAGCGTCGACCACCACCACGCGCGGTCCGCAGCGTCGATCAGGCGATCGTGGAAAGTGCGCGAGACCTCGTGCAGGAAGAGGCGGTGGAAAGCCTCCGGCGAAGATGTCACGCGCGGTGAGGTTTGCATGATACCCTGGATGACCTTGCCAAGGTCTCGCAGGTTGAACGTGTAGTGCGAACGCGTCGGCGTCGGCAGCTTCTCCTGAGTGATGCGCTCATAGCACGCCAAGGTGGCGGCCACGAGCTTCGTCGACAGGGCCCGAATCTCGGCCGATTCCCATTGGTGCAGAAAGCCGTGCAGGAGCGAGCCAAAAATGCGCCGCGTCGACGATTCGGACAGTGCCGGCTGGCAAATCAGATGAAAGCGTGAGGTGAGGCGCTGTGTCATTTCGCTGCGGCCGCCGCCCGGTACACCACACGCCGCGAGCACCAGCACGTCGTGCAGTTCCTTGAAGAAGGCCGGGCTTTTGTGCGTGTCATAGAAGCCGCCCTGTGAGATGAGCTGCCGGAGCAGCTCCAGCGGCGGCGAGGCACCGTAGATCTCCGGGGTTGGCATGTTGATGTCGTCCACGAACAGGATGGCACGCTTGCCTGGCGTGGGGCCGAGGGCCGTGCTGCGGATCTTGTGCAGCTTGTTCTCCAGACGATCCTCAATGTCTTTGCCGCGCGTCTGCGCGGAAAACACCATACTGAACGACTCCCATACGCTTGCCGGATCATCCGTGTTCAGAGCACTTGCAAGGAAGCTTGTAACTCCAAGCGACTTGCCGGTGCCAGTCACGCCGTTGACGAGAATGTGCTGCGAGGACGCCGTCAGCACGCTCAACAGAGTACTGAGCGCTACCCCTTCAGCGGTCGGGACCACCAGATCGAAGTATGAGCTACGACGGTTGTACAGGAACGTCGGGACGAGGTGGTTCCACGTAATGAATTGCATTGACGGGCGGTGCACCACATAGTCGTACAGGCTGACTCTCCGATGCGTCCCTTCCGACTCGGCTGCCGCGCTGGAGGAGAGGGGCAGCAAGTCCGGCAGCACAGCCTCCACCTTGTCACGCAGAAACGCACTGAAAACGTCGCGCGCGTCGTCGCGCAGGTTTCCGCCAACGGCCCACACAAAGGCCATCAGGAAGTACATGTCGAAGAGCCGGCGCTCGTCCAGCGTCGCGGCCGTGGTGTTGGTGATCGCCGGCCGCGCAAACTCTGCCGGTGTGCTCGGTATAGGCATGGCTGCCGCCAGTGAAGAGCTTCGCTTTGTAGCCGCGTAGGTGTCTGTGTCCCCGTGCGGCGCCCAGCTGCCATCTTCGTCGTCTGCTTCCAGGGTCTCGGCTGGGGTGATCGCCTCGCGCGGCCACACCGCGGCGTCCTCGGAGGTAGCTAGAAAGCCCTGCAAAAGCTCCACGCAGTTCACAGCCAGCTGTGCGTCGATGGACGGGATCCACTCGCGGCAGTTGGTGCGCACAAAATCTAGCGTGTCGGGCAGCAGCCTGTCGAGCAGCTCTAGCAGGCGATCAGCGTGCAGGCGAGTGTCTTTCTTTGCCTTTGCCTCGATGAGGCTGCGGGCGATGGGCACCCAGCCCCGGTTGCCATCCATATAGTACGGCTCCATGTAAACCATGCCGCAACGGGATACGGTGGCCGGCGAGGCCACGCGCAGGTCTTGCACCTCGAATATGAACGTGGCCGTCGCCGGCAACTTGATGCGCTCGCCGTTGAAGAGGCAGAGTAGCTTGTTGTCATCGAGGACCGTATTCATATTCTCGATCCAGACAGCGTCGACGGGGCCGTCGAACACAACCCACTGCCGGTCAAGTTTTGTCAAGGCCGCTCGGGTAATGCCGCGGGCGATGTTGCTCAGAATACCATCCGTCCACTCGCGCGTAATCTCGTTCACCTGCCCGTACAACTCGCCCATCGAGACGGACTTGGGATTCAGAAGGTGGATGTGCACAGGGTTGAAGAGCGGTAAGTTGCCCTCGGCGTCGTGGCCGTCCTGCTTGATGCGCGTGAGCGCCTGCTTAACAGTGTGCAGCACGGTGGACTTGCCGCTGAAGGTCTGCCCCACCAACATCACGCCGTGCCGTACGACAAGCGTGTCGTACAGCTGCATCGCCTTCGTCACGAGGCCCTCCACCACCTGCCGCCCGTCCGCCGTGAGCTGGCGGTGGATGTAGTCGAGCAGCAGCGTGTTCGAGTTCTCCTCCACCACGACAGTCGGGAACAGGTCCTTGAGGAGCGCCATGAAAAGAGTTGTATCGTCGCGAAGGAACTTCGGCACATTCGCGTCCCGCATCGCCCGGATCAGGAGCATGTCCTCACTCTCGTTCGGGCTCTGCCGCTTCAGCGAGCCGGCCATGACCAAGATCGACTTGACGGCGCGCATACCGAAATCGTAGTGGTCCTGCTTCGACAGCTGCTCGGAGCTGAGCTTGTACAGCTGCACCATCTTCTGCGCCAGCGTCCGCGCGTTAGCGAAGCCTTCGGAGTAGAACATGATCTCCGCGATCAAGGCGTAGTCTGGGATCATCATGCAAATCGGTCGGAAGAGTGCCTTGAGGTTGTCGGGCAGCTCCGTGCGGCCGGCGTAGCCGGGGTTCATGGTGACGAAGACACCAAAGTTGGGGCTGAGGCGGATCGGGTGCCCGTCAAAGTCCATCCGTTCCAACCGCTGATCCAGTGCCAGAACAATGTCCAGCATTTGCTGCGCAATCACGGAGAGCACCTCCAGCTCAATACGATTGAACTCGTCGAAGCAGGCCCAGGCGCCAGCCTGCGCCAAGCCGGCAAACATGCGCGACATCGTCTTATAGTGAATGCCGTCGGAGCAGTTGAAGACGACAACCTGCCTCGCCAGCGCCTTGCCGAGATCTTTCACTGATTCTGTCTTTCCGGTACCTGCGGGACCCTGCGGGGCGGCGCCGAGGTTCATCGCGAGTGCATTGGTGCAGGTCAAAAAGGCACGATCGGTGAGTGGGGTGATGACGAGACGCGGCTGGTTGCCGAGGTACTCGTAGCCGTACCAAAGATGCGCGTTGCAGTGGTGGATCGCGACGTTGTTGCCGCCGCTTTGCGCCTGGCGTGGGTCCGGCTCCCAGTAGTAACGCAGCTGCTGATACCATGCAAAGTCGTCCACACTCGCCACGCTCTCGTCGCTCAGGTTGTGCACGATGTCGCGGTTGTGCACATTCAGGACAATCAGAGTGCCGACAAGCATACGCTGCAGCTTCGACAAAGGTTGGCGTGTCAGCTCGACCATGCTGAGAATTTGGCCGTGGTAATCGTTGTAGAAAGGCTGAAGCGATGCGCTGTCGATAGCCGCCTCCACTTGACCCGTCCAGAGAATCATGTCCACAGCCTGAATGCACTGCGCCGGGTGCTGGAAGATCCACTCCTCCCGCTTGCGCTGGGGCGCCATTTCGATGGTGCGGTGCATGTGCAAGAGGAGCGACGTCTTCATCACACGCTCAATGTCGCTCAGCCACTGCTCCACGTTGCCGATAGGGTACACGGGCGTCTCGAAGGGCACCTGCTCGCCCTCCCCTGAGACCATCCCAACAATCTCGGAGCACTCCTCGTCAGAGAAGAGCAGCGACGCAATGGAGTCGAAGCATTTGGACAAGTGCGGCTGAACAGCCTTTGGATTCCGCACGTCTGACAAAATGGAGAGCAGCTCGTCGTTGGACAAGAAGTAAAAGCGTGGGAAAGCAATGCGCTTCGTCTCCAGGTAGTCCTCCAATTTTTTTTGAATGACGTCTATGTTCGCATTATTTCTCTGTAAGTCCTCCAACACCCCGTCCTCGGTGCAGATCTGAAACACGTTCTTCTGGCTGTGCGCCTTTGACGTGAGCGAGCGAAACAAGCGGTCCACACCGTCAAACATCTCGCTTTCCTCAGGCAGCTGCTCCTTGATATCGTCAGAGGAAAAGATAAATTCCAGGTACATCCAGTTCTTCTGCAGCGTAATCCACTCCTCAATGACATTGCCCACAACTCGAAGATCGCGCATCCACTTTTCTACCTTGTGTCGCACAGATGCAACAAATCGCGATGCCATCGTGGTCTGCAGCTCGATTTGATGATCATCCAACTGTTGAATCACTTCCTCCAAGTCATCCAAAATGAATACACTGTCGCGGTCCTTGTACGGCTTAGTCATGAAGTTCAAGGTGTCCCACCGCTGCCGGATCAAGTCCAAATCGTTGGAAATCTTCCATTCGCCAGTCGCAAGACCAGACTGCTCCGCTAGTGCCTCTTTGAAGGAAAAGATGTCCCACTCCTCCAGCGAGTTCAGGTTCAGGTCATCGTGGTAGCCGTAGGCGGTGCCTGTGACTTGCTTCAGCACGGTGTTCCAGTGCTCTGCTGTCATATGCTTGTTGCCACAATCGTGAATCACAGGCATGTTGGCGCGGAGAGATTGCAACTCCTCCAACAAATGCGGTGCCACCTGATCTTCGTAGTTGCGCTCCAGCATCGTGCGGTTTACCAAGCCTGCGCGACGAATCATAAGATTCACCTGCTCCTCCATTTCGATAGTGTCCAGCTCCTTGACGGGAGTTTCAAACCAGTACTCTGACTTTTTATTGAATGAGTCTAGCATACTCCACGTTTCCTCGCGTGCTTGGTAGAGCGTTTTCACGTCGCTGACGAATGTCCAGTCAAAAGGTGGTAAGTTGAAAAGAGCCGCAAAGCGGCTCAGTTGCCCCTCTCCCATCTCCACCTCGCCCAGCTTAGCATTTATGTCAGCCAGGTATTGAAGGAGTGGTTCCGTGCGGTCGGTCAGGAGAGAGAATTCCTCGCCTAGCAAAATTTCGTTAAGACCACCGCACTGCTCCTCTACATTTGCCACCTCTGACTGCAGCGTGTCGACATGCGCAGGCATTTCCTCCTCGATAAACTGTTCTGCATGAATCCGGGCTTCATCAAAGAGGCTGTGCAGAGACTTTGTCGCAGAACTGCCGCCCAACGTGCGCTCGCGCAGCTGATTGTCTTCGTCATCGCTGAAGTCGACCTGCTGCTTGTCCATTAGGTCGCAGAGCGCCTCCACCTGCGAAACCTTCGCGTCTGTTTCGCTGGAGTTTTCAGCTATTTCTTTGAACACTGCAGTGTAGTCGGCGAACTCGCGCAGCACCTGCGGGCGCTCGTTCATGGCCTGCGCTTTGGACTTGAAATAGGCGTTCAGCTCTCTGATCATGTCGCGCGCCGTGTTCCGCAAGCAGGCGCTGATTGCATCACGCAGGATTGTCATGCGCGGCTCGATCTCCGTCTTCAGCTTTGCAGCATTTATCCACAGCAAGCATCCAACGTATGTGGCGATGAGCACACGAAGCGAGTCCTGGGCTTCTTGGAGGCGGCGGTACAGCTTCGCTAGGCTCGCAGCTGACAAAACCGCCTCGCTTGCTTCCTGCTTGCATTCTTCCGAAATCGCCTCCCACGATTTTTGCAAAAACTGAATATGTGGCACGGTTGCAAGGTATGCGGCCAGGCGGCTGTCAGCTTTTTCGTAGTCACTGTGCAGAATCGAAAGCAGCGCTGTATGAATGTACACCACTCTAGCATTCGTCCTCAGCTCATCGCCAATGCTCCACACCGTCGGCGGCGACGGAAAAAGAGCTTTGAAGTGCTTTTGTTCGCATAAGCGGGGCCCCACAGTGGCCGTGTCTGTGCAACCAGAGAGCAGCTCCGCAAAAAGAGCGCGAAAAGCGGACTCTTTCGGGTCAAAAACGATGGTTGACTCCTCGGGACGTAGAAGCACCTGGAAGCCGACTTTTCGAACCTCGCTTTGCGCTTGTCCGCGAACGAGATTGAGAAAAGTCTGGAAAACAGATAGCACCCGCTGGAAGAGCCGCTCAGACGTTAGGAAGTCGATGAGCCGAGTAAAGACGTGCAGTTTCGAGTATTCGACTAGACTTCGCTTCAGTTCACGCATTCGCCGCTCCAAGTCCTCGCGTGCGTCGAGCATTGACTTTTCCTTGCGCTTCACCCGGGTATCAGAGACTTCGCTGGCGGCAACCGTGAGAAGGTACTGCGCTAGCGCCTCTCGTGTGTTAATGTCGGGGACGTCTGCACGGTGCTGCAGAACCTCTACCAATTTTGTCACCTTCTCCTCCATGTGCTCCATGACGCCGTTGATAAACACGGAAGCCTTCTGCCGCTGAATCGATTGCCCGAGACTGTAATCGTCCACAACGTAATCGTGCTTGCCCTGCGGATCGTACTCGATCAGCTTCGCGTCGGATATAGTATGTGAGTACTTCACCAAGTCCAGTATCGGATAGGCAAACGTAGGTCTCGCAACTAGTAGGTCTTTCACAAGCGACCTCCGGGTTGCGGCGTACTTGCGCTGCTTTAGCTTCATTTGCAGACGAAGAAATGCTTTGTAAAGCAAGAAGTTCTTGAAAAATGGAATTTTGCGCAGGATGTTGAACAGCGATGCCTCTTTCATCCAGTCAGCAAGGGTCATCACCTCCGACGGCATGCCAGGCCGCACATGCACAATTCCGGTCGCGCTCAGTATGTAGTGCTCGGGCTCCTCAGAGCCCTTCTTTGTAGCCACCAAATCGTACGGGCAAAAATCTAACCCCTTTGGCGCATAGTTTAGGAAAACATGCTTCACGCTCGTGGAATCGCCATTGGCAGTGAAAAAAGCAACAGCCTCTTCAGATGTGTGAATGTTTCGCAGTATCGGCTCATCTTTCGGCGCAACACGCTTTTCGCGTGCCCTAGCAGGCCTGCGACTTGCTTTTTGAATCATGCGAAGCAGCTCCACATCTTTATCATAAGGAACACTGGCAGCAGCAGTCGGGTCTGCGGCTGTGCACATGCCCTCCGCTCTCCGCAGGTCTTGAGTGAGTTTCTCCGATGTCACCGAAGACCCATGAAATATGAAGGATGACGGGCTTTGGAACTTGTAGAGCTGAGGAGCATTTCGCGTGCGCTCCAGGCCGCTATTTACATGTGCCTCTAGCTGGGAGGCTGCTGCGGCCTTAGGCCATGCACCTTCCTCAAGCCTCCTTCGGAAAGATGAGTTTTTAGGATTCATGTCTGCAGAGTCAAGACTCGATCAGGGTGCAAACTCACAGGAGTATCCCGTTAACGACGCTGTTCCTTCTAGTTACTGTGATTGAATTGCCGCAAGGAAAGCAGGAGGTAAATTGAGAGAGAGATCAAGTGTGGAAAAACGCTTGTCAAAGATCTAGAGTTTGTTCCCGTGCACAATAGGAGGAGGATGCTGCGCGCACACTATACAGGAACAAAAAGCCATCGGAACAACCAGACAATACATGTGCTGGGTTAAGAGCCTGTACGGTCAGCCAAAATGATTTGCGTCCTGGAATGTAGAGCAATTCATACAAGCACTTGAGGCTGCGACGACGTGGCGCCTCATACCAAGTATAATCCACAAATCTTAGAGTGGTGCACAAACTACATTAAAGATCAGTGCATGTTCTTCAATTCGTTGCTGCAGGTGGCTCCTGCTAGAGATGCACTCTATGTTTGTCGTCGGCGTTTCCATAGCGGGCAAGGAACATTGTCTAGTAACGTACGACTGGCTGACGTCTCCTCTGCAAAGAACAAAAAGGTCTTGGCGTGGTTACTTACCGCTTGGTTGCCTAGCCTCCTGAGCTGGCATTCTGGACAGGTGACAAGACGGCTGGTCGCCGAGAAGTTTTCGTTTCTTTTTCCGAGCGGCATTAGTGCAGTAGAATCGAATCGCATTCTGCTAGTGATTGCAATGATATGGGGGGGGGTTCACGGTTCTGACGAGGGATCACCTGATACTTGTAGCGTTTCTTGTTGCCAGTGATGGGGGCAGTGTCGTTCATGTAGCTGGGCCATCCCCCCTCCTTTCCTTCTCCCCCACACTATTGCAGGATCGAGATAGGTTTTTTTTTTTTCGTGCCCCGACCTGACTTGATAAGCTGCCTTCTTTGGCTGTCGCTCATCTGATCATGTTGACCTGTTGAGCTTAGCGGCAGTTTTCTGTGCATGCCAAACCGTGGCTCTCTTCCCGGTCGATGCAAGATAATTTTAAAAACAACTGACATCGATGCACACTTACAAGCCAGTCAGGAAGGTCGCCATCAGGCATAGCCCTACAAAACAGGCCTTACTGCACTAAAAAAGCACTTGAAAAGCGCGATTCTTGTGCGTAACACCTTCCCACACCACACACTCTCCTTTTCAATTCCGCTCACCTCCACCGCTTCCTTTCTCGTTCTGTGCTCGCCGCAGTCTTTCAGAGCGTCTACTCCCCGCCTCCACGCACCGACAGCAATCCAAAAAGCAGCATGAGCTCCACTTTCACTGCACTGGATGACCTGGAGCGCGAAATGAACACGTATTTAAATGACACACAGGCCACCGGCTGTGGAGACATAGGGCCAGTGCTTTTTCATTCTGCCAGAGTACAAATGGAGATTCAGGATCTGAGTCAGCGCGTTCAGCAAAAGAGTATTGCCCTGGAAGACAGGGCACGAAGCTCGTGACAGGACGCAATGTGTCCTTTTCAATAGCTCATGGTCTGCCTGCAACAAACACGATAAGAAGACTTGTGCTCGCACAACTAGCAACCCAGATAAAGAAGAGAACGACAACTCCGTATCGCGATGGCAGGGCTTTTCTGGTGGCCACTTTCATCTTTGAGGTGGGCGCAGTGGCTGAAGGGGCGAGGTATATGATGTTCCTGCGGTGTACATGATCTAGGCAACTCTGCTACTCACTTGACTGACCGCTTTCTCATTCTAACTGCCTTCTATGCTTCACTATTACTCACCGTGATTTGCATTCTCTATAAGTTTGCGCGCTACGTGGCATCGTGGTGTACTTCTCCCTCAGCATTGAAGCCTTTGCTTTATTGTGACATCTTTTTTCCTTGAGCTTTTTGGTGCGGGAGGTCAAGTGCGCAATGTCTCATCAAAAGCGGCCTCAGCTCACGTTAGCTATACCGGAAACCCTTCAAGTTCTCGACATGGGGCTTGACTTTAGGTCGTACTTGACGCGTGTCGACGAAAGTGGTGTGCCTATCCTGGGAAACGTCATTTCCTATGGTGCGGCTAAGGTGGCCGACATTTTTGAGCCTACTGTCGGGCTGCTTGTGACAGTTCTTCACCTGTTTTCGCAAAGCGGTTCGGGCAGTTCAGCCACTATGTGGCTCAAGACATATGATACAGTCCAAAAAGTATATTTGGAGCAGCAGGAGAACCACATTGATACCGATGGAGCAAAGTATGCCCAGGCTGCGCGTGACTTCATTGCGTCGCAGCTGAATTTAGTCGCTTCCCCCGACAACCGTATTATTACTGAGCGTCTTCTTGCATTCTTGGACTACCAGAGCGGAATTCGCGGTCCGCAGGCTCCTTCTCAACGAAAGATTCCTCGCGATCCGAAGGGAGCATTTTGCAACCTACACTTAGCCGACCACAAATGCTATCAAGAATTCTCATGCAATCAGCTCCACTTGCACGAGGCGGGGCCCGTACGACACCGCATCAACTTTCTTCAGAAGCTCGCCGAGATTATGATGGCGGAGGAGAGGCCTCGCGCGGAAGTAGTCAAGCGCGTGAAGGACTCGATTTTTTTTGCCCGGTACGGTAACAAGGTAACAGTTCGGTGTCACAACAATTGGATTCCGTTTTTCAAGACTCTTTACACTGACGGGCGCCTCGAGCAGGCCTTTCGCACCAACGCGTATTCTTGCCAAAACTTGAACTGTGTAGATGAGCATTGCAAGGGTATTCACCCGCAAGATCGCCGGGTGCCGCCTGCGACAAAACCCATCGACCTGCACAACGCACAACAGGTGGCACTGGAGCTGGATGAGGAAGCCGAGCACGTCGTTAGCGCGGTGGAAAAAGTCAAGAGCGCCCCTGAAGCCCCTCCAGCGTTGTCCTTGGCATCGCCGCTCTCCGTATTATCCCCGACAGCTGAGCTATGGAGAAATACTGTTCGAGACTACGTGCGCCAGTCTGGAATTCCTCAGGTGGAGGCTGACGAATCCCTCTTGCGCACGCTTCAAGATACGAAGGTCACAGGAACACCGCTCTCGACCTCGGAGCGGATGACGCCGCTGCTGGCTGAGTTGGATAATTACGCGTTCAATAGCAGCCAGTCATCGTTCAATAGCGAGACACGCACTTAGTGCTTGTGCCCTTTCTCGTTGTAACTCTATCTTTTCTTTCGTGCTTTCATACTATCGTCTTCTTTCACAACGCTACGAAAATGGGGTATGTGGTAAGTACACACGAGCACTAAAGAGGCAGCAAAGAGAACGTCTTTTTTTCTACGGACGCCGAGGGCGAGGATATCTTTTTCTTTTTTTTTGTCTCACTCAGATCAAATTGTAGAGTTCTTCGACACCTCTCGGAGGAAAGACTTGATTGATACCTCTTCGTGTTGTGCTTTATTCCCTCTTTGCCTTTTCGTTGCTTTTCGTTATCGTGCTTTTCAGAAAGTTGTGCTGACCTTTGCCCACTCTTTTTTTTTTCACGACGTTGCGAGTGTTGTATGGTGCGCAGTAGATACCCACACCAGTGTCTCCCTCGATTTTCTGATGTCCTATACCTATTTGCGCTGCTGGGCACTCTTATTTAGTGAGCACTTCTAGAAAGCGTGCCGCACTGCTGCGTCGCTACTCTTCACCGCCCCACGACCAAGCTTGACGACTTCCCTCTTGCTGTCATAATTTGCTCGCGATCGTCTTCTCGCCACTTTTCCAAGACATTCTTGTTCTCCGTCACCATGATGTAGTTTTTACGGGTGCGGAGCTGCCTGACGTTTTTTTGTTATTTCTCCATTATGCTGGCTGACTCCAGCAGCTTTGGACCGCTTTTCGTCGCCTCATTACCAACGACGCTCTTTTCCCTGCTGCAGAATAGCTCGAGCTTTTTCTGTTCTTCTTTGTGGTGCTCATCGCTCACAGGCGAGCTCGAAAGCGTGGAAAAGTATGATTCTTCTTCCCCCCATCTTGTGGCGTCTGTGCCACAAGATGAAAGATGCTGAATTGCTGTTGCGGTAACGAAGACTGCGTGTTCTCTGGGTGAGGGTCAAAGAAACTCAGGGTCTATTTCCGTGCTGTGCTACTTTCTTCCAATTACTTCATTTCACTCATTGTATTTGGTCGCATACAAGAAGCAAAAATCCTGAATGGGTTGACGCCCGCGCGTACCGGCGTGTCTCAGTCCAGTACGAAAACTAGGATGGCTGTCTTAGCACCATTGTATGTGAGCTAGTGGGGTATTAGTGTTCTATCCTCAGCTTGGCCGCTGCCCCAAATGGTTGCGAGCAGTCTTTTTCCAGTGTCCTAATGCAGCAGGTGCCTTCCTTTACCATTCTCCTTTCTCTTTTTCTTCTCTCTGCTTATCGCGCTGCCTTCATGCGGGGGCAAACCTACACGTGTGAAGCAATTTATAATTACTATTAGGAATTGCAAGCTGGTTGTTTGAATCCGTGAATTCTCACTTTACTTTTATTGCGGCACTCATCATGACAACTATTCGGTGGGCTCTATTCGCTGTCGCTCTTTTCTGCAGTGTTCTCACTCCAGTGCATGGCCGCATTCTTGGTGTGCAGAGTCGGTACACTGCATACTTCGATGCAGCGAAAAACGCAGGGGTTTTCCGTTGCCTAGATGGCTCGGCCACCATCCCCTTTAGTTCTGTAAACAATGACATATGCGACTGCGCTGATGGCAGTGATGAGCCAGGCACAGCAGCATGCACTGCACTTCGCGGCAGCGCTCTCACGCTGTTTCCACAGGATTGGAAGTTCCAATGTACAGCTGAAGAGCATGTTTCACAAGAGTTTCTTCACAATCACGTAAACGACGGAATCTGTGACTGCTGTGACGGCTCCGACGAGGCCGAATCGCCCACCTTATGCCCGAATCGATGCGCAGAGGTGGCTAGAGAGCTTGTGCGGCAGCGAGAGGCCGAGCAGGAGCGGAGCAGAAAGGCTGCAGTGAGCAAGGCAGTGATGCACTCCGCCGCACTGCGGCGCCGGGAAGAAGCGGCGAAATCCCTGGCTGAGCTGGAGACGGAGTACGCCCAGATAGTAGCGGATCTACCGGCACTTGAGGCGAGGAAGGCGGCTGCCGAGAAGGAGCAGGAAGCACGATGGACTGAGCTGGAAATGGAACAGAATGAATCGGAGGCTGGTCATTACGAGAGCGAATTCAGTGATGACGCGACATCTTGCATCCGATGGTGCCAAACAGGCGGCTGTATTGGCACTGGTCCGCGCGAAAGTCACAGGGACAAGTCGTGCTCCAACGTCATCGATCGAGATAGCTCAGGATATTGTGAGTGCAAGACGAATGATGAGAAGGACGAGCGTGAAGAGGATGAAGAAGGTGCCGAGCGTGAGGCCGAGGGTGAAGGAACGGAGGTGCGCAATGGTACCATCGCATACCGCTTTTCATGTGGTCACCCTGAGTTAACATGTATGTATGTATGCGACCACAGCGGTGAAGTGGGTGTTGGCAAGAAGCCCGAAAAGCTGCAAAACTTCGCGATCTTGGACGAGGTGCGAGAGGCTAGTGAGTCTCTCGAGAGGAAGAAGAGTCGATTGGAGGAAGTGGAGAGGGCGATGGAGGCGGCAAAGAAGCTGCTATCTTCTGCGACGATCACCACGGAAGATCTGCTTCGCACACTCGAGAGGGAAGAGTTCACGATTGATTTCCAAGAGTACACTTACGCGGTTATCATGTTTGACAAAGTGTACCAGCGCAATATCGGGATGACGACGGGTGGGAGTCTTCTGGGCTCGTGGAAGTCGTTTGCAGAAAACACGTACTCTGTGTGGGCTAAAGACGCACACGATTTGTCCCAGATGATCTACGACAACGGGTTGAGATGCTGGAACGGCGTGGTGCGCAACGTCGAGGTGCATCTTGTATGTGGCCCGGAGAACAAGCTGATGACGGTGGAGGAGCCTTCCATGTGCAACTACCGCATGGTTTTTGAGACGCCGGCGATGTGTGACGATTGAGTCACGACTTTCGCCCTCCCTTTTCTGTTTTTTTTTTCGTTCAGTAGCTCTTTTCTCGCTCGGCAGAACATCTGCACAGTGGCGCATCGGCGCCGTCTCCATCTTCTTTCAATGGGCTGCTGCTTCTTGATTTCCGACCAAAACGGACTCGCGCACATACGCTCTGGAGGTATGCGTCTCTTTTCGCCCCCCCCCGTCAGCTGTTCTTGTATTCGTTTTTTTTGTGTCTTTGTGGGATGGGTCGGCAGGGCCTTTTTTTGTTCTTACGGACTTCGCCGCACCCCCTTAACAGAGAAGTACTAAGTCGATCACCACAGCGCCGACGCAGCACAAAACAAAAAGTACTGAAGCACGCAAAGGCATGAAATACTGGCCGTTCTCCACCCGCCACCCCCTCCCCTATGTGCTGTTGTTAGGGGAGGAGGCTTGCCGGTCCCTTGAGTTCAGTTTAGTGGTGGCTGCCATGAGGAGAGCGCAGCGCAGTTGTGGATCAATCGCCTTCTTCAAATGGGCTTGCGCAGCTTCTCGCTCCTCTTCACTCATACTTTCTGTCCTTTCTTATAGTGCCGACGGACGCGCGCACGGTCATCGTGGCCTACTAGCTGCCTCTTTGGTCTCTTGCAACGAGCAAGAGCAACAGGAGCCTTGCCGCTCGGAGATGCAGATGGAAAAGGGAGGAGGTAGACACCCATCCACAGGGATCATCCCACGCACTGAATCATATTTGACAGCGAACAAGGAGGGACAGCCAAGACAGAGGCAATGGTCTTGCTTCACTCCCTCGTGAACGTGACCATCTTGGCCTTGCTCCTCCTCTTTGCGTTTCAGTACCAGACAATCCGTAATAAGGAAGCCGCGGATGCGCGCTACACGCTCGCTTCCTATCTCTTCGCGAGCAACGATCACACACATTCGTACCTTCATCGCCGCATCGAGACCATAGATGAATTCGTTGGAACCCTTGAGGGCATCGTGCGGGCCTACTACGCCGTGCCAACACGCAGTCGAGGGTTGTTCATGCACTACACGAACTCGAGTTCACGCGACTCCGACGCGATCGCTCCGCCGACACTGTTTCTGCAATACCACCTGGGCTACCACGGTGCACCGTCTTACGCGCAACTGGGAACTAAGACCTACGCGCTCACGCTGGAAAGCCCGACGGGCCCGTTTGTGAACACCACGGCGCTCCTGAACAACTCGACCGAATCCTGCACACCGCAGGCAGACCCTGTGGCAGGTGGAGCGTTCATTCCATGCCGCGTTTCGGCAATCGGCGACTTGCTCGATCGCGTGGTGCTGCTGCGTCTGGTCTTTTCCCTCTTCGCCCGCTCGCGGCGGTGGGCCGGCGACAGGGCAGCCACAACCCCCTCCACCTGGGATGTTGCGGTGAACTACGGGTTTGAGGGGCACAAGGCCGCTGTGACGATGACAGTACGTTTGTCGTCTGTCTCGCGGCGCCAGCTAGAGCAGGGGCCACTGCTGCTGTGTTGGGCCGTGGGGCTTCTCGCACTCGTAGACATATGCGTGCGGCTGCGTGTGCAGGTGAAGGAGATGATGGTGGTGAACGCCAGGCACCACCATTACGACACTCTTCCCGGCGAGGAGGAGGGACGGGGGAAGGCGCAGATGCAGTCACCGACACTTGGCACTGTACAGGTAGGGGAGAACGGCTGGCGCTGGATAGGGTACCTTTCTAACACAGCCGTCCTCTCCTTCGCCACGGTAGCCCTGTTGGCGCAGCACAAGCGCTGCACCAGTGACTCGCTTGAGGAAGCAGTCACCCTGCTGCTTGCCTTTGCCGCCATGCTGAGCAGCTTCCGCGTGGTCGTGCTGCTAAAGCTGTTTCCTGCGTGGTATGTCCTCATCGACGGGCTCGCGACATCACTGCAACAGCTCGCCGTGTTCGTGGTTGGGGTACTGCCAGTGCTCATTGGCTACGCCGTGTGCGGCACCGCGGTGTTTGGTGGGATGAGCGGCATCTACTTCCAGAGCATCCCAAGCGCCGTCGTGACGCTTTTGTGCTCCATGTTTGGTGACAATCTGCTCAGCACCTTTCTTCGCATGGATCAATCTCCGAACTGGCTGCAGATGCTTTTCGTTCGAGTGTTTATCCTCACCTTCCTGGCTCTGTTTGTGTGCAACATCCTCAGCATCGCCCACAGCATCATCCAGGACTCCTACAGTCAGGCACTCAAGTCGTACGCGAGCACCGTGACAGCGGCTGCAGAGGCGGCCGCCGTCGCTCAGCAGCAGCTACCCAGCAGCAGCAACGACTGGATCGGCGCCTACGGGGAGATGAGTGGCGACGAGGGCGTCGCCGTGCATGACCGGCGCAACCGACCAGATGAGCGGACGTCGGATAGTGCCGTCTCCACCGCTGCCACCTTGCCGTCACACTCACGTCACGAACACTCACCGGGTTACAGCAACAACGCGCGACGGCAGGCAGTGCCACCATTTAGCCCGCGTGAGGTGCTGCGCGCAGCTGATGTGAAGCGGATGCTCAGTCGACTGGAGCGCGCCTCTCTCTGAGCTGCAGTGCTGACCTGACAACACAGGGAAAAATGGAGCCGAAGGGAGGAGGGTGGTGGCTGTGAGGAACAGGTGGGTGAGAGCAACTGTGCCGCGGGGCCGAGGGGTCTGGGGTAGGGCATGATACAAACCCGCAATTTTTTCCTTTGCGCATCGATTTCTTCATGTCTGTGCGGGGCTTCCGTCTCGTCCTCCCTTGCCCCTCCTCGCCCGCGTGACTGTGTGCCGTTGAGGACGGTGCGCGAGATATGCGTGTGCTTACTGTGGACTTGGCGTCCTCTCTCTCTTTGGCGCTCTCGCTCGCCTTCTCTCTTTCCCTCATTCGTTCTCTGGAGCCGTTAGGCTCTTTCCCTTGGGTTTCACGTCGGCAGATGACAGCCGCGTGCCTACTGCTGGCGCTCTGTCTTTTTGTTTTGTGCCTCCGGGCTCGCGCACTCTCTCTCCTGTTGAGCCGCGTTCCTACGACTTGTAGGGGTGCGCGAGCGCCTTGGAAGCGGAATCTGAGTAAGCCATCGACGACTTTCACACGCTCTGTAATAGAAGGGGAGGCGGTGGCAAGCGGCGCTTGTGCACAGACTCCCGTATTCCTCCACCCACCCGTCCTTTTCATAGGCTGGCGCGATGCCGTTGTATTTTCTCGGCGTGTTGGCTACCCTCGAACCAGCCAAGGGAACGCGCAACACAACCATAAAGCGCTTATGCGCACGTGTGCGACCAGACGTGACTGCTGTCGTGACGAAGACAGTTTTTCCTACTCGTCCACTCATCAGCTCTCTTGCGTTCGCTGTCTTGCGCCGCTTCTGCAGAGGTGACAGGGAGGGGTTCGGCGCTCTCTTTGCCTTTTCTTTTTCTTGTAGCGGCTTGTAGCGGTCGGGCTTGATCCCAGAGGGCAGCACACACTTCTCCTTACGCGCCTAAGGCTTCTTCGCTCTCGTATCTCTCCTGTCACTCGTACCCTTGCACGCGCACACACCGTCCTTCGGTCGGCTCCCACAGTAGAGGCCGTATTCGCGCTTCCCACATCAAAAGAGAAGACGAGGGAACCTGCGTTCCCCACGAACACCATGCACAACAGGAACGGAAAAAACGGCAGAGCAGCAGAGCCCGTAGAGAGGGAAGCATAAAAGGTAATAAAAGAGGCCTCTAATCCTCTACTTCACCAGATGCAGAGAGAGACGCGTCGTGCGGGTTGCTCTGCCAGGCCCTTTCCACCCCTTCCTTCGCATCACCGTGTTCGCTGCTGCACACACACGCGTATATATACTATGTATATACGCGCATACATACAAGCATACACTGCACGACGGACACCCGAGTGTCAAGTTGGAAAAAAATGAAAGGGCGAATAACGCAAAGCCATCAGCTCCCCTCAGGTGGACCTGCGCATACATACCCATCTACCCTCACGCGCACGCCCTGCGACAGTCTTGCCTGCACACTCCAGCACAAAGGAACAGCCGAACAAGTTTGAACTGTAGCTGGTGTGCGTGCATGTGTCTGAGTTTGTGCTCCCCCGACTTCCTTCACGCTTCTCTTCCTCACTGCATCTTCTCTGCACATCTCCCCATCTCTATTTACTATTACTACGCCTTCCGCTACCGTTCTCCTCGCAGTTTTTCTCTTACTGCTACCGTGCGCCTACACAACCACAGAAGGGAGGAGAATAGCACCACCGACAACGGTGACGCCGAGCAACAACAAAGTAAACACCAAGAAAGAAACAGGAACACACACACACACACAGACAGGAAAGAGGAGGCCTCTGTATTCCCTCCTCCTCTACCTCCTACTCCGCGAGACTTCCTCCCCTCTTCCTTCTTCATCCTCTGCCCGGCGTTTATTCTTTGTTGTTGTTTTCTCTTTCGCTTGCTTCCGTTGTTTGGTTCACGCCCAAGCTACGAAACTCGCAACTGAGCTCCCCCTCTCTCTCTTGCCGACCTCTTCCCTTCCTCCCCTCTTCCCTGTGTTGTGTTGGTCTTCATCTACTCGAATACGCGCACATACAAACGCAAAAACCAGTGCGCGTGCCCTTTGTTCGTATGCACGTGTGTGCGCGTGCTCTTGCGTGAGCGAGATCTTCTCTTGCCTCTATCAACCATACCTCGACTAGACCTCCTTTGTTCTGTTGGGCGTGGGCGTGCGTGAGTGTGTCTCTCCCCTCCCTCCTCGCCTGCCTGTGTGTTCCCTTTGTGATTTGTAGCTGTATGCCGTGTAGCCGCGAAGGCATCCATTTTTTTTTTGTGCGTGTGTGTGTGTGTGGGGTATTCGTGTGTACGATTTGCACTCCTGTACATACCCTGAGTCTCCGAGCCGTGTGTCTCCGCGCGTGCGTGCGCCATACCCGTCTCTCTCTCTCTAACGCCAACACTATCACAGGCGCTTGTGTTCTCTCTTTTTTGTTTCGGCGGTGCTTTTGAAGTTGTTCTTGTTGGCCATTCGCCCACGTCTCCAACGCACTTCTCTCCCCCTTCTCCCCCCTCTCCCACACAAACGCACCACATTCACGGAGATCTCCTAGCTGGTTGGGGTAATCTGACTCTCCTTGCTTTGGCGTTGTTTTGCGTTGCCTTTGGCTGTTGTTGTTCTCATTCTCTCTTGCGATCTGCGCCCCCTCCCTCCATCGCTGTGTGCTTGTGCGTGTGTGTCTTCTCGCTTCTGTTCCCGTTGCGTTTCTATTACGACGCCGGGGCCGTTCAGACAAGCGCGACTGAGTGACGCGGTGAGGTCAATTTTCATCTCTTTTCTCTGTTTCCGTTTTTCCTCTTCTGCACCCTGAATCAGCTTCATCGATTCTTGTGCGTTTGATTCGAGTGTGGCTGCGTGTGTGTCTCTCTGTGAGCGTGCGTGCGTGTGGTCACGTGATTCACCACTTCGTTTTTTTTGTTCTCGTCTTTCTTCCCCTGCGACTCTGCCTTGTGCCTGACTTGATCTGTCCCAAGCTTCTCCTGGTCTTCGTTATATCTATCTCACACGGCCCCTTCTCGTCTCGTAGTCGCGCACACCGACACACACACACACAAATTAAGAGAACACCAAACAAACAGCATTAGAAAGAAAGCCCACCCGAATCCGGCACGTGCTCCTTAAATCTCCTCCTGTAGGCCACCTCCTTGTTCTTTCCATTTTCGCTTTCTCTCTCTCTGTCTGTGCGTGTGTGTGCGGATATCTCCACATCTATGTGCATGCATGCATGCATGTGTGCGCGTGTGTGTGCATGCATGTGTCGGTATGTGTAGGGCAGCATATGATTTTTGTTCTTCGCGTCTCGGTGTGCTGTTAATTTTTCTGTCTTGGCGTTTTGTTTCCTTGTCGCCTGCGTCATTATCACCGGTGTCTCTCTCCCTCCCTCCCCCCTCCCCGCCTTCCCCTCTCTTTCTGATTGACGCGCTGATCGTGGGTGATCCTTGCCGGCTGTGGGGTCTTCTATGCACCTACCTCTCTCTCTCTGACGTTCTTGTGAGTGTACGTGTGTTCGGAGGCGCCTGCGCGTCTCCCCATCTGCGTACTCCCTGCTTGACCTCTTCTTTCCGTGCGCCCTCACCCCTATCCCCTTGCATTTTTTAATTGTTCCCTATATATGTATATATAAATACATATCTTGCGTGCGTGGGTGCGTGCATCTGTTGCTGCTGTTCATGCTTTCGCCTCGCTCTTTGTTCCCTTCAGTCCTATCTTCTGTGGTTTTGGTATCTTCTTCGGCTCTTGTCCCTGCAGTCCCTCCCTCGCTCTTCCCCTCCTGCGTCACAGTCGGCACGCTTCCAGACCTCCCCCTTCCCCACTCCTTCTGCAGGTCGTTGAGTGCAGAAAAGTTTCTTCGTTGTTTCTTTCCTTTTCTTTTATTTTTTTTTGTTCAACGACCAAAAAGAAGACGCCGCTTCCTTCCCTCCCCCTCGTCCCTGCCTTTCACTGTGCGTGATCTCTCCCTCTGCGCGTGCGCGTTGGTGTGTATTTCTTCCGGTGCAGGCACGCCCCCTCTCTCTCCTTCCTGTTTCGTCTTGCCGGCTTTTTTTTCTCGTTTCTCATCTCTTTCCGGGACCACGCTGAGTGGTGCTGTGTGTGTGTGTGTGTGTGTGTGCCCGTGCCGATTTTCTGCTTGGTGAACTGTCTGCCGTCGTTTCTATATTAGCACGCCCGCCACTCGTGGAACCACGGTTTGCTTCTCTCCTTTGCTTTGGACTTTGTTGTTTTCGGCCACGGGCCACACCATCACCGCCCTTCAGCGTATTCGCGGTGCCTCGCGCACACTCTTTGTTTACCGTTGTTGTTAACGGCGTCCTCCTGTAGGCTAGCACACGTATACGCGACACTTCATCGCTGGTACACTACGCGGGCTGCAACGTACCGAAGTACAGGCGACGAGACACGCCAATGGGGCCCGACTGCACCGCCGGAGGTAACGGCGGTGGCGCCCACCGTTACCCTCCTCATCGTGATGTGCGCGGTGACGAGGAAGCGTCACCGCGCTGCCCCTCTCCCCACCGCATGCGACTGCAGAAACAGCAGTGTTTTCAGTCGTCTCCCGAGAATCAACAGCAGCAGCATCCTCGTGCGCTGTCCTCCTCCAACCCGGGCTCGCCACTCATGTACACTGTCTGCCCTGCCACGCCCGACAGAAGCATGAACCCATACGACCGAGCATCCCCCCTTTATCGCAGCCACGCATCGCCGCACAGTCGACTCGGCGACTCGGCATCGCCGAGCAGCGCCATGACGGAGGCCGGCATGTATGAGAGCAACTCTGATCTCTCCGCTGTCTGCCCCACTTGGTTCAACCGGTGCGCGGCATCATCGCCTTCCCTGTCGTCGGTGATGGCCTCGCGCCACTTGCCTCCGTTGCAGGCTCACTCGCCAGACCCGCAGAGCCGCTGCCCGCAGCCGTTCAACTCCATCGCAGCCGCCGTTTCATACTCGTCGCCGCTCGGCGTTGCTTCCAACGAGTCCCCTCACATGAAAACCGCGCTGACATCGTTCGGCGAAGCCTCCTGGGGCGGCTTGACGAGCCCGAACTCTAACCGTGGTGGCATGATGGCCAGCGCTCCGCAGCAGCAGAGCCTCGGCAACTGCCGCAGCAACGTGGGGCACGTGATGCTTCCAGAAGAGGTGTCTCACCCGAGCAAGCTCGCCCAGTCTGGGATGCTGAACTCTTCGTCGCCATCGCACTCTGGAGGCGCCGGCCCCGCCCGAGTGAGCGGCGCCTCACCATATCAGTGCGCCTTGGATGGGCTGGCCTCCCAGCAGCAGGAAAAGCAGCAGCAATCGACATTGGAGCGCTATGCGCCTGGCAACGTCACAACACCCGTCGGCGCAAGCTCTTCCGCGGCGGCAGGAGGTGCTAGCCCGGGTAGTGTCCCCACCGGCGATGCTGATGCGGACAAGATCGTCCCACGGCAGCACGGTGACAACAACTCACTGGCGCTCAACAGTTCGCTTGAGGAGCGGCTACCCACAACTGCAGCTTCGGTGCCCCACCGGCACACCTCGCCGTCTTCGGTAAGCTGGCCCCGCGATGCATTCGCGTCGTCACCCTTCAGCCGAGACGCGCCGCCATCTTCGCACCTCCATCCGCGAGCCGCTATATCGCCGGCGCGCGAGTCGACGCCGGTGATGCCGCTGAAGACGTCGCCAGCAACCACCTCTACGCCTCTCCGAGCCGACGATAGTGCGCCGGGTGGGGTAGAAGCTGACTGCTTCAGTGAAGCTCGCGGCTCGCGGGCGTCGCCGCCGCGGCCGCACGCGTTCTCCCAACACCAATCGCCCGAGAAAGGCTTCATCGACTCGCAGTCGACCGGGACTCCGCATCCGCAGCCGCAGCCAATACACCCACTGGCACCCACGCCCTCATCGCCGCAGGCGCTAAAGTCACCTGCGATGTTTGGCGTTATCGACCTCTCCTACAGCCGTACAGATGCGAGCGGCTCGAATGCGACACCGCCAATGCCAACCGGCGCTACCAGTGTCGGCGCGAGCGCCGTGGTAAAAACGCGCACACAGGTGAGGACGCCTTCGAGGGCACCGGCAGTGATCAGTGTACGCGTTCCTGTCCCCTCACTCCCGAGCAACAACAGCACGCCTGTCACGTCCGTCAACCACGCCGATCCAACGGCAGCCGCGGCGTCATTATCCTCGACATCGGTGACAGCCACTGCCGTTGCACCGCTAAATGGCGGCAGCTCCTGCAGCGAACTCACGGCACACTCGGGCACAACCATTTTGCGCATGGTCCACAGCGCGGGCCAGAGAGACAGCAGCTACTCGACCTTGCACACCACGCTAAGTCATAGCCGTGATGCGACAACTGCCACCGCGACGACAACGGCGACCACGACTCCAGGGTACTCGCCACGTGCGGATTCCCAGACGCCGGTGCATACGGCCACGATCGCCTCCCAGCACGGGACCTTATTCACACCGCTTTCACCGCTGCTAGCGGAGAGTGATGACGACGCTGTCGAGGCGGAGCAGCAGCAACAGCAACGCAAGGCAGTGCAGTCTCAGCAGCACATGAAGCCTGTGGCGTCGACGGCCCTGATGGCTGCACGGGTGCGAAAGACAGCTGTGTCTTCCCCCACTGTCTCCGTCGACGCGGTGCGCAAGCCGGAGCGGTCGTCGCAGGCGCTGACGCTGACGGCCGACACGGTGCTGCCAGTCGCGGTGCAGGAGGACGAGGCCCGCTGCAGCTCCAGCGCCGCTACCACTGCTACGCGAAGCAGTTCTAACAGCCGCGCACAGCTGTCGTCCTCAGCGTCGCTTTCCAGGTCGATCAACGCTACGACCTTGACGGAACCCAAGGGTGGTACCGCCGGTGTTGCAGCTAGCGGCACTGGCCGCCTGGAGAGGGTGCGCACCGTGGTACGCGCCGGCAGTGTCAGTGCACGCAACGTGGCTTCCCGTGAGAGAGGGCCGCGCGAGAAGTTCGCCGCCACCTTTGCCGCCAGCAGCTCCTTCTCCAGCAAAGTAGCTGCGGCCGCGTCGAGTGCCTCTGCCTCCTCCATGGACATGGGCGTCGCAGCTGGCGCGCGTGGCGCTCACGTGCGTCGGCAAACGAGTGTGAGCACTGCGTCGACGAGCTCAGTTGCCAGCGACATGCTGAGAGCGCCCCCGGCGTTAGCGAGCTACTCCTTTGTTTCCAGCCGCGCTCAAATGCAGCGCTACATCGACCAGTGGCGCGACCGCTTCGAGGAGGACAAGAACGCGTACAAGGAAGGCGGCTATCTCACCGTGACGCCGGGCCGCATCGTTCACTCGCGGTACGTGCTGATTCAGAAGCTGGGCTGGGGCGAGTTCAGCACGGTATGGCTGGGCTACGATACAAAGCACGCCACCCTGGGTCGCGGCTTGTCTCAGGCCTTCGTCGCCGTCAAAGTCGCCAAGTGTCGCTCCAGCGTTCAGGAGGCAACCCGCTACGAGGTGAGTTTGCTGCGCTATCTAGAGGCGCGTCTACCGCGGCATGCCGCCATCACGAACATCATCGACTGCTTCGACGTGCGGGGCGAGTTCGGCATGCACACTTGCATGGTCCTTCCCCTCTGTGGGCCCAACCTCCTTTCCATCATCGAACGCATGAAGGCGGACCGCAGCCGACGCAACGCCGAGGACCTGCGCATGATTAAAGAGATTGTCATCTCGGTGCTCATCTCGCTACACGAGCTGAGCGAGCTGAACGTCGTGCACACCGACATCAAGCCGGAGAATGTGCTGTGCTCGGCGGTGGACTCGAAGCTGGTGAATTCGATGGAGAAGTTCTGCATTTACAACAAGGAGCGGAGCCACATGATCAGCGTCGAGGACTTCAAGAAGTCCATGGCGCAGCAGTCGACGGAGCACCTGGTGTATCTTGCAGACTTCGGCTTGTCGGCGCTGCTGGAGCCGCCGGGCTCTGCGCAGCACTGGATGTCTGCGTGCAGCAACGTTGACGCCTCCCTGCTGGCACCGCTCATGCGTTGTAAGAAGAACTTCCCGGTCACGCGGTCTGGTGTCGTGGATAACCATCGCGGCACGCTCATCCAGACTCGCGAGTACCGCGCACCGGAGGTACTGCTGGGCCTTGACTTCACCTGCACGACGGACGTGTGGAGCGTGGGGTGCATGACGTTTGAGCTCATCACCGGGTGCTTCCTGATGGATCCAAAGAGGAAGACGCGCGAACCGCGCGATATGGATATCGAGCATCTCGCCATGATGATGCAGATCCTCGGCCCACTGCCGTCAGAGATCACAAGCATTCGCGTGCGCAACAACGACTACTACGACGCAATCATTCAAGGGACTCCGGTACCGAAGAGCGGGTTTCGCCCGCCGCCAGAGTATCTGCACCGCTTCGTGGACCGAAACGGCAAGTTCATATACGCCTCGCGCTACCACTCGTACCCGCGCCGGAACTTGGAGATGGAACTGGAGCCGTACCTCGGCTTCCGCGAGGCGCAACTGGCAGCCAACTTCATCTTGTCATGCCTGCACTCGTACGACCCCAAGAAGCGACCCTCAGCGAAGAAGCTGCTCAGCCATCAGTGGCTCTACGGGGTTGGGGCCGCGTCCAAGGAGAAGACGCCGTCGCGTTAGAGGAGAGCTAACCTTTCACACATTGCTATACGTTGAGCTGTACTTGTTTTAGCGTGATGCTGTATCTATGTGTGTTGGTGATGTATGTCTGTCTGATTGGGTTGCGGTGGATGGCCATATGTGTAGCTTCGCTCGCCGCACAGAAAGAGTGGATACGCTATGGTCCGTTCTACCCTCCCCTCCTCCTCCTCCTCTGCGCTGGTGTGTTTGTGTGTGTGCGCGTGTGCGTGTGTGTCTTTGTGGCCACAGAGTGGGCCTCCTCTTCGCCCTTCTTACGTTTCGTTTTCTCTTCCTTCATGTTTCTCCACCCCTCCCCCTCCCCCTTTCCGGTATGTGGAAGCGGATCACGTAGCGCTGTTTCGTCCCCCATCTCCTTCGCCGTTGCTTCAGCCTTTCGAGTGCCTTTGCTCTCTTCCCTCTACACCCCCCTCCACCCCCGACCCGTAAGCCCTGCTTCGCTCTCTCCATCTTCCTCGTTCCCCCCTCTCTTCTCTCGTCTTTGCTTTTCTTCTGCAGAAGGCGAGGGAATCCATTTAGGATTGACAGGATGATGGTGTGGACGACTGGTGGCCGCTGTCGCTGCGTCGGACGGTGTGTGCCATGCAGCCGCTCTTTTGTTCTTTTTTCTTCCCATGCGTGTGAGTTGCTGCCTCTCGTTGTTCTGCTGTTCTTGTCGATTCAGTGGCTCGTGGCTCTGCATGACACCCGCCCTCCCCAGACACACACACACACACCATACACCACACATCTTCCATGCTCTCTGCTAGCGCTGTCCTCTGCCGTCGAATGGGGTGTCTCTCTCTCCGTATGTGTGCGTCTGCGTTATTTGCTCTCTGTTCTCTGTTCTCTCTCGTCCGTGCGGTTGTTAGTGGTAGGGTCACTACCATCGTTGACGTTGTCATCAGTTGGCGGCTGCCGCTCTTCTCTGTTCTCGAATCTGTTCCCTTGTCTCCCCCCACCCCACCTCACCTTTTGTTTCCCTTACTTGTTTCTCCCTCTTTTCTTGTCCCCCCCTCTCCTTCACCTTCACTGTCAGCCGCATCGTTGTCTCCGCCTCACGCACTCTTCTCTTTATCGACGACCTTCTCGGCCGTCTGTGGTCTTTGTATTTCCTCTTCGAGGATGCTCCCTGGCTTCTGGTGCCCCCACCCAACCCCCCTGTTTCTCTCCAGTCTCCCTCTCTTGTCGTGGGTAGTCTATGCGTGGATCGCTGTGGTTATGTGCACTTGGCAGCGTGAGAGCGGCGCGTTGCTGCAGGCGTGTATGGGCGCTTCATCACTGCTGACTTGGGTGATACCAACCGTGTGCGTGTCTTTTTGATTCCCCCTATTTTGGCTGTCCGTTTTCCTGGGCGCTCCTTTCGGTTTCGTGTTTTGTGTGCATGCGTGCTTCTTCTGTGTACGCGTGCGTGTAGGTGCGTGTGCGTCACGTGCGTAGTATGCGCGCCTCGGGGGACAGACAGAAGAGACCTCTCGCCAGCTCCACTGACATCCCGACACACACACACATGTATATATATATAGTTTATGTTTATCCGCATCGGCACGGGCAATTACCGCCTAGTTGACCGACCAGCCTTTTTGTCGTTTTCATTCTTAGTGCGGGAGAGGTAGACCTTTTTCCACTCACTTCTCTACCTCGACGGGGATTGACCATGAACGACGGGCACCACAAGATCACCTCTAAGCGTGTGAGAACGGCTCCCCACCTCTTTTCAGCTTCTCTCTCTGTTCCTCCCGCGGCCCTCTGGCTTTCTCCCCTCTCATCTCTCTCGTTGGCTTGCCCCCTCCTCGCGCGCATCTGATCTCGATAGGCGTCTCGTTGTGGTTGTGTTGTTCCCACCCCCTTTGTTTTCCCCCTTCCTCTTTTGAGCGCTGCCCTCTCCTACCTTTCGCCCGCTGCCACCCCACGCCGTTCTCCATCATCTCTTGGCACCCCCACCCCCGTTCAGGTGGCTTTTCCCCTCTCCCCGCCCTTGTCTGTTTCCTCTCGTCGTTTACGCCTCCTCGTGCACGTGTGTCGCTGCTACTCGTGGAGTGGTGCACCGTTGGTGCAGACGATCTTGCGCACGCGGGGGGGGGGCGGTGCCTTTCTGTGTGGGTGTGCGTCTTGGCCTGCGAGCAGCTGTGCATCTCTGTCGGAGGAGAGTGGGTGCCACATACTTGTCGGCCGCTTCGGTGCAGCCCCCTCCCCTCCCCCTTTCCCCTGATACACCCGCTCTGTCTCATCTTCGGGGCTGTGACCGTTGGTGTTCCACGGGCTGCGTGCGCTTGTTTTTCGCCCATCACACGCGGTGAAAGTTGATTGCCTTCTTCAAACAGGTGGCATGGACAACAGAAGCGAGGCCCCCCACCTCCCCCCCCCCACACACAACCACCAAAGGGGGGTGTCTGTGTGTCTGGGGAGGTGGCAAGCACAGCCTGTAGCGGCAGAGCGATACCGACAGAGAGAGCGTGGTTGCCGAATGGCGCATCTAGGTGGCCCCCTAGTCTTTCTGTAGCTCGATGTGGATTGAAGGGACGGAAAAGGGAAGATGCCGCCGTCTCTTCGTCCCCTCTCTCCTTGTGTGCAATACACAGAGACATAAGCTTATGGTCAACACTTACTTATCTGCGTGCCTGCGCAACACGGTGGCGGTGGCTTCTTCGATTTCGGACCGAACCCCATTATCCACGCCGACTCCGGTGGCATCTACACTTTCGCTTCCACCCAAGTATTGAAAAGTACGCTCCTCCTCTTTCTATGCATCGACCTTTCACGCTTCACGCCCCTCCCCCTGCCTTGCCTTTCTCCTTTGGAATACACACGCACACACGGCTGCGCCGCACGGCATCCATTCTCGTTGCCTACTACTACTGCTGCTGCTGCTGCTGCTCCTGCCGGCGCTGCTCTTCTTTGTTTTCTTCTTTTTTTTTTCACGATTGACTTCCGACTCGCTCGCCACTTTATGCGCTGCAGTACAACAGAGAGTGAGTTTTTATGCGTGCCTCACCCTCACTGCAAAGATCGTTTTGCACGTGCTACGCAGTGCGGTGCCCACACGATTGTCTTACACGTTCGAGCACTCCGTAGCTCCCAACTCGTTCTTGTGCTCCCTCCCTCCCCCCCTCTCTCTCTCTCTGGAAGCCTGAGGCAGGGCACGCCCGTACGCGTCTTTCTGCTGGCCTTCCCTCTCCCCTCCCTCCCTCTTCTGCCACACATCTTCCGTTTGTGTTGTTGTTTACTAGCGTGATCGGGGTTTGTGACGCGGCCATCATGGAGCTCGACCACGATGAGCAGCACCCGGACCGAAAAGCGGTGCCGCAGGTCCAGTGCTGTGTGTGCGGCCTGGTGATCGACAGCAACCTCAGCAACATGTGCCCCAACTGCCTCCGTGCCCATGTTGACATCACCGATGACCTGCAGAAGGAGTACATCCTCATCCACTGTCCGGAGTGCGGCCGATACCTGCAGCCGCCCAAGTACTGGGCTCGCGCCGAGCTGGAGAGCCGCGAGCTGCTTACCATCTGTCTGAAGCGCATCAAGGGGCTAAACAGCAGTGCCGGGAGCAACAGCAACGCCAACAAGGCGAAGCTTGTCGATGCCAAGTTTCTCTGGACTGAGCCGCACAGTAAGCGCATCAAGCTGCGCCTCACCGTGCAGAAAGAGGTCTTCAACAACATTGTTATTCAGCAAGCCTGCCTCGTTGAGTACGTTGTGACGTGGCAGCAGTGCACTACGTGCCAGAGGGTCGCCACCGGCCAGCCGCAGTGGGACGCGTGCGTGCAGCTCCGTCAGAAGGTGAACCACAAGAAGACGTTTCTCTACCTGGAGCAGCTCATCTTGAAGAAGCGGCTGCACGAGAACTTCATCCGTATTGAGGGGCAGCCTGACGGCCTCGACTTCTTCTTTGCCCACAAGAGCCACGCCATGAACTTCCTGGAGTTCTTGAACAAGGCGGCGCCTGTGACGCGCCGCGATGCCGTGCAGCTTGTCTCCCACGACTCCAAGAATAACACGGCCGTGCAGCACTTCACCTTCGCGCTCGATATTGCACCACTCTGCCGCGAGGACCTTATTCTTATTCCGTACAAGGACTACTACCTCAAGTCTCTGGGTGGGATGGGGCCGCTGGTTCTGGTGCACAAGGTGTTCAGCTCCATCGTCTTCATGGATCCGCGAACGCTGCGTGCTGGCGAAATCACCGGTGCCCTGTACTGGAAGAAGCCCTTCGCGTCACTGCAGACGTCGCGCGAGCTGGTTGAATTCTACG
The DNA here is from genome assembly GCF_000227135.1 of Leishmania donovani. NCBI lineage: Eukaryota > Euglenozoa > Kinetoplastea > Trypanosomatida > Trypanosomatidae > Leishmania > Leishmania donovani. The sequence continues at coordinate 285,246 of NC_018253.1, read as the reverse complement.
TGCTCGAGTGCCAGCTGATGCCCGTCACCAACGGCACCTACCAGCTTGGCCTAGTCACCGTGTGCCTGTCGGACGAGGTCGGCGAGGGCCGTGAGTGGATCGTGCAGTCCCACCTTGGTGGCGTGCTCCACCCGGGCGACCTCGTGAAAGGGTACCTGCTGGAGGGGCGCATCCTCAACAACGAGGACCTGGACGAGAATCGCTACAAGCCGGAGCAGCTGCAGGATGTCATTCTCGTGCGCAAATTCTTCCCGTCGCAGAAAGCGCGCCGCAACCGTCGCCTGTGGAAGCTAAAGAAGCTCGACATTGTGACTTCGCAGGGCGAGGCGACGTCCATCAGCGGACCTTCCCGCCGCGGTGGTGCCAGCGCGAACAGTGGTGCGAACGAAGACGAATGCGAGTTTGAGGACGAAATCGAGCGTGACGCAGAACTGCGCAAGGAAATTGCAATCTATCGTATGATGGACGAGGAGATCGCCGCGCGGCGTGGCACAGCAGCGACAGCTGCGGATGCGGCAGAGAACGAGTACGAGGATGACGACGAGATTCCTGAGATCGCACTGGAGGAGATGCTGGACGAGCTGCAGATTGACGATGGCGCTGAGCCTGCAGGTGCCGAAGAAAGCCTAATGGCTAACGAGGACAGCGACAACGAGGAGGTGGCGGACATCCGCAAGAAGGTGCGCATTGAGTGAGTTCACTTTTCTGCTGTGCGCTCGTGTGGACTGTTGTGGTGTCGGCGGTACTGCCTCCTCGACTCCTCTGCGTCTTTGCCTTTTCCATCCCAACAAGCCAAAGGCACCCCCCCCCCACACACACACACACACGTGAAGGCGAGACGGGGGCGGAGGAGGGACAGTGCAGTGCTTACCTCGTGCATGTACTTGATGCCCCAACGTTCTTTGGCTTGGTCATGGCAGACTCCCTGAGTTTGTGCTGCCGAGTTGATAAGCTCACACGTTTGTCTTTGGTTTCTGCTTGAGCCAGTAGAGAGCAGCAGGTTGCGAGGGAGGCGGGGAGGGGGGGGCGGGTGAGAGCGCGTTGGCGAGGGAGGTGAGGCCGGAGCTGGAGTTTGTGTGTGTGTGTGTGGATGCGGAGATGGTCGCTCCGGAGCACCGTCTTTTCCATTCTTGTTTCTCTCTCAGCCCTGCTGCTGCCTCGCGGGGCGTTCGTCCACGTGTACATATAATATATATATGTATACATGTGTGCGTGTGTGCTTGTATATGGGTGCGTGAAGAAACCGTGCCCCACCGCCCCACTCACCCCTCTTTCTCTCTTTGCATCGCCGACTCGATTAACGCCAATTTAAAGAAGGTAACCGTGAACAACACGCAGGCAACAAACAATAATCCGAAGGACCGCATTCATGCACGTGCACCAACGTGGGTAGAGGGGGGTATTGGTGGTGGCGGGTGGAGTGGCGGGTGTATTGAAGCTTTCGTGCACTCCGGTGCTGGAGCTGGGGGAGGGGCACCTCTGAGCGTGTATGTATGCGTGTGCGTGTGCTTCTGTGTGATTGCTCATCCAACCCTCCAGCGAAGACGCGTATTTCGGTGATGCAGGGTGCTGCTCCGTCAGCAGCGAGATGATACAGGGAGGGAGAGGCTCCCTGATGGCGCTCATGTGCGTGTGTGTGGCGTGTCCTGTCCTATGCTGTACCTTCTTTCAAGTGCTGATGTATCCGAGGTATCGTGCCTCCTTCGCGTCCTACAGGCGGCCTTGATTTCTCTTCGTTTGCCTGCTTGGCGAATTCATGTTTTTCAGCCCTGCAAGGACACTCGCTTCATATGTGGCTCTTCCTCTACCTCCTCCGATCTTTTCTTTTATCCTTTCCCGCTCGGTCGTCTACGCAGCATGCGCGCCATGCCACTCCTCACAGGTAGGCACACACAGGCAAACGCATACGCGTACACATCCCCAGACTCTTTGCGCCGCCGCAACGTCGTTCGCACGCACATACAAGGGTTGTGTGTGCAACCGTTGGTGTGGGTGCGAGGGTGCTCAGATAGGACAAGAAGCGTCCTTGTCAACGATTCTTCGAGAGGCTCGCTGCTTTCGAGAAGAGGCCGCCTCTGCACTGAACTCGACGTGCGTGTGCGTGAGAAATGGGCTCGGAGGCGGCAGCGGCACAGTCCCGATTTCTGCGTATCGGTCTTTGCCCTACAAGCAGACGGCGACGCTTTCGCCTCACACCCTCTGCAAGAAGGAAAGAGGAGCAGAAACCGGAAGGACGGAAGACGTGGAGGGCGACGTGACATCGCCCAGTAGGCGGCGGTGCGACAGAGCACAGGGCACTGCGTCGACGACGGGGGGGGGTTCCAATCGAGCCCATCACGTCGGCGAAGACCAGGGTGCTTCATCATGGCCATCTTTCTCCCGCGATGGCACTCCAGATTGCGGTTGCCCGCACGCTCGCCGCCTCGCATGCCCATGGGGGCGTGCCGGCGAATGGCCGCGACAACCAGCAGTGGCACTTTCGCCCCGCCGGTGTCACAGTCCTGGCGGGCTTTTGCCTCGTGGCGCTACAGCGGCACCGATTGCCTACATCACCGGAAGTTTGCGGCTGTCTACGCGTTGCTGGAGGAGCGCCTTCCCGTCGCTCCGCTCTGCCCCAACGACGCACTCGATACACTGCTCTGCCTTGTGCCAACAGATATCCACCACAACGGCGTGGTCGACCATCTCGTGCGCATCGTCAGCGGCAACGCATGCTGCATTGATCCGTCCCTGTGCCTTGCTGTCATGGAGAGGCTGCTGGTGCCGGCGCTGCCGTCCTGGCTACGTGGGTCAGCCGTAGTCACGGAAAGCAGCAGCGACAGCGACGACTTGCCAGTTGCGGAGATAAGCGATGCGGCACTGCTGATTGCCCTGGAGCCGCTTGGCCGCGCGCTGAGCCGGTGTGTGGTTGTGCACGTGCGTCTCTGGCTCGGCGAGAGTGGACACGTCACTGACTCGTTGTGTCGTCTACGGGACTGGCACACGCTACGCACAGGTCCTCTCTGCCGGCGATCACGACACGACCGCGAAGAAGGTGACGACAGTAGTAGCTCTTTCTTACTAAGGGGAGCGGCGGTGCTGATGTCTTTCACAGCCCAGCGACAGCTCTGGGACTGTAGCGGCAGTGGGCGAGGTGCCGTGATGAACAGCTGCACCAAGCAACACCTCGGACGACAAGAGAGCAGCGACCGATGGCACGCCTGCAGTCTCATTGCCGTGGCCTACCCCGTTGTGCGGTTTCTCTACTCGACTCAATCGCGAGCGAACGGGCGAGAGCGTCTCGCGGCTCGAACGGGTATCCGCGCATCCGTTCCAACGGCGGAGACGCTCCAGCCGTCGCGCAGCAGCGGTGGTGAGGCCCCAGGCGACCGACATGCGTTTGATCCGTCGCGCTGGGGCACAGTGCGCTCACTTGGCCAACAGTGCTGGTGGTGGTCCACGGTGGTATGCCGCGCCATCCCGGTCATCCCATCCGCCGCCGGTCGTGCCTTTGCCGTGCACTCGCTGGTTGACGTCGTTCATGAACTACACAGAGAGCTGGCACCTTGCGTCGTGCCGTGTGGGTCGCCATTGCTGTGGGCGTGCTCTGAGCATCCTCCGCAGCTGCCCTCCCTCGAGACACTTCGGCCATGCTTAGCGATGCTTGAGTGGCTTCTCGTTGACAGCGTCCCTGTATTACGTGACAGGAGCGACGCTGAGGCCTCGTGGCTCTCGCCCGCTGATTTGAAGAGGAGCGTGCAGTCTTCGCGGCCTTCCGCATGGACAGCAGAGCTGCGGCGTGGCTGGTACCACCTTGGCGGCGACTTCGCTTGCCTCTCTGCTGCTGCGTTGGAGCGTATGGTAAACGGTCCATGCACCGCGCCTGACGTTTGCGGTCGTAGGGCGGCCGCCGGTGGCGCGGCTGGCATGCGCGACTCCGCCGCGCCACGGTCTGCCTCACCACCTCTGCGGCTGAGTCTGATCGGTACGTGCGCTTGCAGCCACCTCGTCCGCGGAATGGCGAATGTCGGCTATCGCCTTGCTCTGCAGTGGGCCGCCGTGGTGACACCTTTGACGACCGCTGTGGTGATATCGGCGCTGGTGGAAGGCACGCTCGACGCGCAGCGCAGGTGCAGCACATTTCAGCGGCTTGGCTTCCTTGACAAGCGTCAGCGCCAGCAGCAGGAGCAGGGGCTAGCGTTCCCCGCGTGTGAACTGGACGTGGTCCTGCGATTACTGAACGCCATCACGTCTGTCAGACCTGTGTTGTCGAGCGCAGCGTCCACCATCAGCTCTGGACCGTCAGCTGCAGCTGAGCTTGTCTTTGTGGAGGAGACGACATGGTGTAAGCTGGCGTGCCTCGTGAACCTTGTGCGCTGCCGCCTAACGGACAGAGTAGAGCGCAGCCAAGGCCGTGCCGGTACGGTAGGTGCAATGCACGAGCATCAGAAGTTTGTTCAGCTTCACGAGCAGCGACTGCTGCATTGCGGCCTGGTCCATGTGCTGGGGTGCGCGGCGATCTCGACAGCTGAGGCCGCTTCCTGTGGAACCGTGGGCGCAACAATGACTGAAGATGTCCTAGCTCTTGGCCACGGTGGCAAACGCCCTCAGTCGTCCGCCCACACACCTCCTCGTGCGCTGCCCGAATCCTCGGCTGAATTCCTTTGTGCACTGCTAAAGTGCTGGCGCACGTGGACGATGGACTGGCCTCTGCAGCTTCACGCGACGTGGCTGCAGGAGCTGGAATCTGCTGCCGCAGTTGTGGCGACGCCTGCGGGCGCCGAAGCGAAGGGGGCTGACGAGAGAGAGAGCTGCGGTGGCATATCGCCCGCTACAAGAGCAACCGCCGCACACGCCGAGGCGGCGATGGCGGTGCCCAATTTTCCTTTTCGGGGGGTCGCCGACGACCCATGCGACCAGGCGTGCCGGTCGATGCATCGCCGGTTGTGCTCGCTCCTCACCGAGGCGTGGGCCGCGACGACGGACACTCGGCACGACCGAGACCCACTCGATCTGTGTGCGTGCTGGTATGCTTTCTCTGCTGTGTCGCGTCCGCTTCGTTGCCCTTCGGCGACCGGGGTGTCATTGACCGCGAGAGCCGGCATGTCCCCACCTACATGCTGCGCCTCCTCGCAGCTATTCCAGCAGCGTTCCTGCGTGTACGAGAGTCCCCGAGAGGACAAGCTGCGTGAGCAGTTGACCCTCATGGCCGCCGCATCCGAGGAACGCTTCTGCCGCATGTGCGAGTCATGGTTCAAGCGACTTCGCGATCTCCCCAACACTCGCGTCATGAGCTCCATTTTGCAGTTGATGGAGCAGCGTCCAATGCCGCTGCGCCGGCCTTCCGTGCAGCGCCAGAAATGCGACGCGCCGACATTTGGATGGTACCCGATCTCTCTCCCTTCAATTGTTTCGCATCTTGCTCTCCGCATACTCTACCGCAGCAGGCCGGAGGGCACGGTCGGCACCACGGCGGCCATCCTTGACGGCAACGGTGTGGCTTCCGAGCTGCCTGGCGTCAGCGACTCGTTTGTTGCCATGGTGCATGCCGCGCTGCTGACACCGGCGACGGAGGAGCTGGCTGCCTTTCAGCTGTCAGTGGTTTGCCGGTATGCGGAGTGGTGCCAATCGGCGGGAGTGCACATTGGCTGGTGCGCCTGTGCCGTTCAGGCCCACCGTACAGCCGGTGGCGCTGGTATCTCTTACGCCTCGTGCATGCCTGTCGATGGCCTGGTAGGGCCGGCCTCCAGCGCTACAGGTATGCCGTGGTGGGTACTGACGGTGGACGGGTTGGCGGTGAGGGAGCGTAGGCAGGGTGGCGTCAGCGTAGCCACGATTCTCTTCTTGTGGGAGCATGGAGCTGCTGCTGCTACTGGGATGGAGGGTCCTCGTTTTTTCGGATCCCATGACCTTCACGAAAGCGGTCGCACGTCTGCGATACGGCCACTGATGCCGCCGCGGCCCGGCACTGCTGGCGACGGCGCCTTGGCGGAATTGTCTCAGGCTTCGCCGAGTGAGATGAAGTTGGGTACTCTTGGTGCGCCACCCAAAGCCGCCGCGGAGTTGGACGACGAAGTCGGCGGCTTCAATGGCTTCGCAGACGAACACCGCAGCATGCGTCAGAGCATTGTGGAGTGGGGTCACCGCTACGCGTTGCGCCTGGTCCTTTTCGAAGTGGGGGAGGGTCAGCGGCACCGCTCTCGCGGTGCCGCGCTAGCTCGTCGGTCGCAGCAGCAGCTGGCAAGGCAAGCGCTGTGTGATCCCCGGTGCCAAAGATGCAGGACGTTGGTGGCGGTCCACGAGGGTTCCGTTGAGGAGGATGCGAAGTCTGAAGCCGGTGCACGTCTCAAGTACGCTACATATGCGTACCGCTCTGCTGTGTCGGGGCTGGGCATTACACCACGATTTGTGTGGCACAGCGACGCCTACCAGCCACTTGTGCAGCTTGTGGCGGAGAGCGCTGCGTGTATGGTGGATCAGCTAGCTGCCGAAGTGCTTGCTTTCGCCTGTACGACGGCGGCGCACGGGGAGACGAGCAACTCCAAGGTTGAGGCGGGCGAACCGAGAACCGAAGGACATCCCGTTGTTGGTGCGATTGCGACAAACTTGTTCAAGGCAAAGCACCCTGAGCGCTGGACGACGCGCCTCACCGCGCACTTGTGGGGCGAGCTTCGCCGCAGTTCGGCACAAGCTGCCGTCGCACAGCCTTCTCGCACCTTCCCCTACGCTCACGGCACCAGTTTCCACGGCAGCCGCCACCGTCCGTCACCGACGCCGGTGATGCGCTACTCACTCGGCCAGCACCCACAGTCGCGCGGGCTCGCATCATCAGACCTCGTGTCGCGTTTAGAGCAGCTGCTGTGCGGCCTTGGCTTCGTCGCGGCATCGGAGAAACACCTTGTTTGTCACGCACCCGGCGGTGTGGTGCCGACGGAGGGAGTTGCAGAAGATTCTTACGCGCTTCTCGCCTCCCTGTTGCTGTCTCCCGAACTGGTGTGCACGTCCTCGATTGTGGTATACTTTGCGAACGCCGTTCTTTGGGAGAAATGCTGGGCCTCTCTGACGAGGGCCTCCAGCGCAGCTGCCCATCACAGCGGCGGCGGCATGCCGGGCAGTCTAGAAGGGCCGGAAGATGTGATAGCGCAGCTTGACGCACTCGTCGCCTTTCGGGTTATCTTGCGCTGTATCGAGCAGGTGCAGCGACTCGTGCACGAGCTGGTGGGGTACCTCTGTTGCGTTTTCGTGCCAGCCGTGCAGGCAGACCACGGCGCTGCCTGTCTCACAGCCACGCCGGTGGAGGCGATGTATCGCCTCGCATGTACATTTTCATCGTCTGCATCCCGCAGTGTTGCGCCACCGACAACGCATCCAGAGCACGCGGCCACTGCAAAGTGCAACAGACGCGATGTGCGCAATCTGCGCAGACATTTTTGCTTCTCTTCCGCGACGGTGCGCGCATTCGAGGTGCTGTGCCTCGGCAGATGCGGTGATGAGCGGCGAGCACCGCGGGTATGGCAGCAGTGGACACGCGAGTTGCTTCGTAGCGATCGGGTTCTGCGCGAACACCCTTTGCTGCGGTCGACGTCACAGTGGTGTAGCTGACATTTATCGCGGCTGTACCTCGTGTGTTTCGAGTTCTCTCTCACGCTTGCAAGTGGCAGTGCCGCATAAGACTGGCACGCCGCCGTGTAATGCTCTTGCACTCTGCCTGCTTGGCTATTGCGTTTCTCACTTGATCATTGTTTAGACTGCTCACCTTCTGCTCAGGAGGGGCACGGGCACAGAGAGAGGTGGTGGATAGCGTGCCAATCTTTCCCAGTCCTTGCCCACGCTGCTTTGTAGCGTTAGTGAAGCGGAAAGAGATGCAACGGTCGCACCTGTGCCTGCGCGTACGTGTTCCTTTCTTCTTTCCCCTTCCCCCTCTTTCTGTGTGTGTGTGTGTGTGCGTGCGCTGTCTCCGTGTCCTCCCTCCTTGTCGCGTTCCTGCGATTCTTCTGTTGTCCCCCGTTATTCCCCGCGCGCGTCCTCGACACCTCGCATGCGCCCATACGCACAGGGACATGCAAGCACACCGGCTCGGGCTTCCTCACATGGCACTTTGGAAGTGGTGCGGAGGGGTGAGCTGCGCACCGCTCTCTCGGTAAGCAAAGACGCACGTTGCCATCCGAACTTCGTGGTGTCTCCGCTGCCTCCTCCCCCTTCTCAGCCCCGGGCTCTCGAGGCTCTGGTTGCTCACGCGCTCGAGGACATTTGTTCACATCAGTGCAATCCTCAAAGTATCCTCCCATCGGCTCACCACACCTTTCACGTGCTTGTCACACATGCACAACGTTCTCTGTCCCTCCTCCACAGCACCACAACAGAAAAGAGTCCGCTGTCGACATGAGAAGCCATCACTGTCGCCGCGCCATCGCTTAACTGTTCCAAGATGTCTGACCCTGTCCGTCGCCGATATGTCGACAGCGGCTACCCCTCCTATGCGAGGCCGCACGCCTTCGATGCCTATGATTCTGGCCCGCGAGAGACTGATGTGGTAGAGCAGCAGCAGCAGCAGCAGCCGTCTCACCAGCCGCTGCGGCGCCGCGGCGCACCTGTTCCAGCTCCACAGCTGCTTTTGTCAGCTCGATCGACTCCCTTGGCGAAGCGGCCGACCCCGGTAAAGACCCCGTGCAAGAGTGCGCCCTCCACGACAACGTCCTCCTTAATCGAGTCGGTTCCCTGCACTAACTCCTCCGGGAGTAGAGACACAGCGACTGCGTCACCGCCACACGATGACCAGCTAACGCAGCCGAACAAGACACAGCGGCCACTGCGCGCATCCGCGTCGTCGGCGAGTACCTCCGCGTCTGTGATGTCGCCCTTACAACAGCAGGTCGCGCGTGAGAGTCGGCAAAACGAGTACCGACACAGTAGCCCTGCTCTCCAAGGTGGGCAATCACCAGCGACGCAGATGACGCTGCTCCCCGCGCCGGCAAGATCGAGCGAGCGTTCCGCGAGTGCGGTCCCGCCACCGGTGTCGCGACGCGCACATCAGCGCTCTAGTCTGAGTACAACCCCGGGGGAGCAATGGAGAGCAGACGGGCACCCGCCACGTCTGCCGACGTCGCGTGCACCTGGGCCTTCCATGCTCACGGCGAAGGACCAGATGACCATCGGCCATAGCCACCCCGCCGCCGTCTCACTTCACTCCGTTAGCCCCATCCGCGGCCCGGAGCGTCACAAGGGACGTGTTGACCAGGCCAGGAGCCCCGCACCACGCACAAGCAGTAGCACACCTCGCAGTAGCACCGCGGCAAGTAACGTCCCTCGTGCGCCGTTTCACAAGCGGCAACAGGCGCAAGCGCTGAGTCCGGCCGCCCACTCACCGACGACACGTGGATCCTCCACGGTTGTGGCAGGGCCAGCCAGAGCAACGGCGGACAGGCGTGTGGTCGCCGCACCGGCACCCAACAAGGCTGACGCGCAGCTGATGGCTCAAAAGGAGCTGCGCCGCCAGGGCGAGATCCGAGGCCAAGGTTACGTTGCGCAGACGGCGTACACCCAGCGAAACCCCTTTCGCAGACAGGACTTTGCAGAGTTCGCGGAGAACCCGCAGTACCTCCCGCCACCTGGATTCCGTATCTACCCGCAGGCGATGGCCACGCGGGTCTACGGCCTCGAGGTCAGCCGCGCAAGCCAAGGGGATTGCATGATGCAGCGTCTTCTCGACGCGGCGCACCCGTCAACGGCCGAGGAGCGGGCCGAAATGGAAGTGCTGCTGAGCGCAACACTCGAGAAACTGCAGCTTGGTGACTGGTTCTACAAGTGGACGCGCATCAAACACGTGCACCAGCGCTACGTCTGGCTGAACCTGCAGCGCGGCACTCTCATGTGGTCCCTTTCGTCGAAGAAGAGCGCTGTCCTCAGTTCCGAGGTGAAGCTGTCCACCATCACGAGCGTAACGCCGGAGTGCCTGCAGCTGGAGGCGCCGGTGCGCTTCTTCTACCGCATGAACATCAACACACCACACCGCTGCATCAGCCTCGCGACGGAGATTCGAAGCAAGTTCGACGTTTGGTACCATGTGCTGCAGCAGCTGACGGCGCCGAACTCGACGTATGGCGTGCCCGGCGTGTGGGGACGACCGTCGAGCAGTGTCAACGCGGCTGGGTGGGGTGCAGCAAGCCGGTGGGCGTCCCGCTACAGTCCGCTGGCCGCCGTGGTGGACAATACAACAGGCTCCACCGGCTACAACGAAGCGTACGCGCACGGTGCCGTCTCCTCCAGTGACTGAGGGCAGGGAGAGCGATGTGTCGGCCGCTGGCAGTGGCGTGTTCGCCACCCTCACTCCCGCATGTGTGTGCGCGCGTGGGTGTGTGGGCGAGTGTCTCTGCTTTCCCCGTCCAGTGGGAGCAAAATATGCTGCCTTCCACTTCGTCTTCCTCTTTCGCCTAGCGTGCTGTGGCTGACGTGTGTGCCCGACAAGGGCGTGCGCCCTCGCGCGTTCAGCCTCACACCCAGCGTTGCGCCCAGATTTAGAGACAGCAAGGCAACACACTACGGAACGGTGTCGCCTTTACTGCTACAGCTGCTGCTGCTCATGCCGGCCCTTCTCTCGTTTTTTCTTCTCCATTCAAGCCACCCGTTCGTGCGAGCTTCACTCAGACTGCTCGGTGTTGCGGATTTAGACACGCATGCACACGCCATCCACACTGCAAAGAACGGGCAGGCTGATTCGTGCCATCCGGGCGCGCGTGCGCTCGTGTGGGAGTCTGTGCGTGTGGCGTGAGTGGCAGAGCGCCTGCAATCCGCGGTCACGCGTGGAAGGGAAACAGAGGGAGGGAGTGGCACGGGGCGTAGGCAGTCGCGGCTGGACGCCTGCTAAAGCAGCACCGAACCACCCCACGCCCTCTTCCCTTCCCCGACCCCCTCGCTTGCTGCTCCCTCTCCCACGTCGTCTCTCTCCTGCACTGAAGCTCCTCGCTTGGCCCCACCTCATTCCACCCGATCCCACCGCCACAGCTGCAAAGACACGTACAACTCCGCCCGCTGATTAGCGCGGTTGAGTTCTTTTTGCCAGACAGACAAACACCCGCACATAGCCGCAGATGGGCAGGCGGAGGTGTGTTGCACGCGTTATCAATCCATCACCTGTGTAGAGCCCCTCCCTCCCTCCTCTATCCCCCTGCCAAAAATGCCGAACCGCTTCTGGTGGCGGCAGACTCAAGCGCCTACGACGTAGCGAAGCTAGAGCGATGCATGGCTGCTGATGTCTGTGGACAGGTCCTGGGCGGCGCTGCGTCGGGGCGACCTGCGACCGTGAGCTCGGTTGTGCCATCCATGTGACGGGCGGCGTGCCAGCGTGACTCGAGCGCATCACAGCCGGCCCTCACACTGCCCACTGGCATGTGTGTGTGTGGGTGTGGGTGTGTGGGGCCTGCACCACCGCGAGGGGGACGCACCAGTCGCCAACCGGCACAATGCGGGCGCCTGCGAGGCGGGTGTGGGTAGCGTTTGGTGCGCGGGCCCTGCTCTCAGATGATGGTGTCGGCGCGTTGCCGTGCTGGCTTGTGTGCGCGGCTGCTTCGCACGACGGGAGGTGGGCCTGTGACGGGCCGGGGGCAGAGCGGAGCGGAGCGCATGCTGCACGGCAGAGAAATGGACACGCTGACATAATACAATTCGCCTTTGGAGCCGGCACTGGTGCGTGTGCGCGTGCGCCTGTGTTTCTGTGTGTTGACAGCTGCATCGCCCTCACGGAATTCGGCTGACCGCATAGCTGTGTTGATTCCTCTCTCTTTCGCTTCTTTCTCTGTCTGCGGCGCAGCGCGTCTGGCCAAGCTATCTCGGCTCGCTCGCGCACGTACGCCTCCCTCCCCTGCGCGCCAACTCCGTGACGAGCTTGTCGCACTCTTCGTTTTGTGCGTTCCGAGTCGTGCAGCTGGTCTAATCCCTCCCTCTCCTTCTCCCTCCCCCCTTTCCGTGTCTCCCCGCCACACACACACACTGTGGCCCTTTGTGTGTGCCTCGCTACGCCGTTGTCACATCACCTCATCCTCGCGGCCTTCTTTCTGCTTCTCTTGAAGCACCGTTATTGTAGGGGGACGACATATACACATGGACGACGAGGACACGATTCGCGCGGCCAAGTTGCTGCGCGACGATGATGGGACCGACGGCAGTGGCTTAGACAGCGTCCCTGCAACGACAGCAGACCCGTCCGGATACTACGCCCGCCTCGGCGTTTCTCCAAAGGCGACGCAGCAGGATATACGCCGTGCGTTTCTGTTCCTCAGTCAGCGTTATCATACGGACAAGCACGCGAGTCAATGCGACACGGTGCAGAACTTGATGAACGAGCGCTTCCAGGAGCTGCAGGATGCCTACGTAGTGCTGTCCGACGAGCGGCAGCGCGCTGCGTATGACGCAGGCGGTGACAAGGGGATCCAGCGGTTGGCCCTCGTCCCAGCCGGACTTTACCGGCGCGAGGACATCTTGAACTACATCTTGTCTCTCGACAGAGAAGCGCAGCTGCTGCGCACCGCACAGATGCTCTCGGCGACCTCGCAGACAACGGTGAGCTTCTCCACCGCCCACTTGTTCAGCTTCCCAGGGCCGAGTGAGGGCATTGGCAGCAGCAGCAGCAGCAGCGGCGTCGAGGACGGCGACGACGCTGAGTCGAGCACCCACGGAGGCAGAGACAGTTCCGAAGACGAAAAGCCACCGTCTGAGCAGCCTCAGCCCGCCCCATCATCGCTCCACGAGCAGCAGACGGCGACGCGACCCATGACCGCGTCCGCCACCACTTCCTTCCCTGTTGGCGACACCTCCACAACAGCTCCGTCAGCACCCGCTCCTGCAGCAGCGCCACTGCAGAGCGCGACACCGCCGGCGAATACCACAGCGGCCAGAGTGGTTGAGAAAGGCGCTCCCCCTGCCTCGGCTGCCGCGGTGCAGGCACAACTCACGGCCAAGGAGGTCGTCATCGATGGCCAGCGTCACATTGTGCTAATCCCGAACCAGGAGGTGCAGCAGCAACTCAGACAGCGGATGCGAGGGCTGGCCGCCGGGGAGGCGTCTGCACCGTCCCTCTCCGGCAGCAGCGGTGGTGCCTTGCCTCGAGCGGCGCCGCGGCTGCACCGCATGCCCGTGCCGCAAGCGCTCATGTTTGCCGTCGTGCCCAAGTCCATGACGTTCCGAAGCTCCTTCCAGCATCTCGTCGCGCCGCGGCTCTCCCTCACCTTCCGCACGGACAGCACCTCACGGATGCAGAAGACGACCACAAGCCTCACCACCGCGGCAGAGTACCGCCCCGACGACGTGCGTACGTATGAAACGTCGCTGCGCATGGCCGTGAATGGGCTGAAGTGGTGCGTCATGCAGGCGCGTGCCCTGAACCCGCTGTGGACGCTAAAGGCGAAGCTCACTGTATTGACGAACTCGGCGCTACTGCAGAAGCTGGAGCTCACCCTAACGCGCAAGATGTCGGCGACGGCGGAGCTGGAGAATGTGCTGGCCATGTCGCTCACTGAGCACGGCTACTTCCGTTCCAGCTTCAACGATTTTACGGAGGATGTGCAGCAGGGCCTCAGCACCTACATGGCGTTCCACAACATGTACGTCACCGCCTTCACCGGCAAGAAGTTCGTGCTGGGCGTGGACACGAAGGACCCCAAGCACCCGCCTGTGTACGGCCGGATGCAGTACTCGGTGAACTGCTCACCGCTCGCTGGGCAGTCGACCTTTGGCATTGAGGCCTGGTACTTACCCTCAAAGACGCAGCGGTACGGCCTGGCCTTCACGGCAGTCGTGCCCTATGCCGTCAGTCCCATCGCACCGCCCTTCTTCATTGTGCGAAGTGCGCAGTTCGCCGTTGTGAATCAGGTATCCATCCTGTACGCCCGCGGCCGCCACCGCATCTCCGTCCCCATCATCGTCTTTATTTCGCCCAAGGTGAGCCACGCGCTCATGTGGTTGTCCGCGCCACTGACGCTGTACCGCATCGGATCAATGCTCTACCGGCCCTACGCCCGCGCCAAGGCGATCCGGTACTACACCGAGCAGCGTGAACTGCACATTGCGGAGATGGACGTGGCGCGAGAGAGGGCTCGTATGGAGCAGCTCGCCCTCGAGAGCCTGGTGCTGATGAGCCGCGCGAAGGAGGAGCGGAAGGGTGGCCTTGTTATTATCAACGCTCGCTACGGTGTGATTGAGCCTCAGTTCGCCGAGATCGTGCCCCCGGTGTCACCGGGGGTGAATCGCTCGCCGTCCGGGTGGTGGCCGTCGCAGATTATGGCTCGTGTGGTGAAGCGCCTCGTCCGAGGGTGGATGCGGCGCCGCGGCACCGCTAAGGCTTCGTTGGAGGCCGAGGCGGACACGGAGGCGCGGCACAGCTCAATGCGCAGTGACGCCATTCCGCTGTCCATCGACGTCACTATCGCGATGCAGAACCTGGTGCGTGACTCGGCGCTGACGCTGCCCGCAGGCACGAAGAGCTCACTGGTCGGTTTCTGCAACCCTGATCCGTACACGCCAGAGCTCCAGAATCTAAAGATTGTGTACTGGTTTCGCAAGCGCAAGCACATGGCGGTATTCAAGGATGACGAGGAAGTAGAGCTGCCGCAGCGAGAGCACCTAATCAAGCCTTGAGTGTCTCCCTCCTTCCCTTCCTATCCCTCTGTGTCTCCCTGCGTATCTAAGCGTGTGTATGTGTTTGACCGAGAAAGTCGCCAAGGAAGACGAGGACCATGTGCGAGGCAAAAAAAAAACAATCTCTCTGGAGAGCAGGTCCTTGAGCCCGGCACACGTGAAGCTCCAGCGCGCGCCTCGCCCTGGGCGATAGGAGCGCTGCCAGGTGTGCAATGGCAGACCTCCATGCCGCCGCCCCCCTTCCCCTTTCCTCTCCCACGGCTTTCCCATCGGGCACCTGCGGCGAAGGTTATCGGTGCTGCCGCAAATCCTCTACACGTAGCCGCCGCTTGCTTTGTTGAGGGTGCGTGTATGTGGCTTGCCCACCCACGTGTGCGCGTATGCCGTTCGCCGGCGGCATATCACGTCCTGCGTGTGGGTGGTTGTCTGACATGGGCGAATAGGAACAAGAAGGGCGAGAGGCTCGGCTGATGCCGCACATGCTCGCAGTTCCATGGACGGGTGCCAAGACCAACGTGGCGCGGCTCGCAGCGGAACACGCCGATGTGTGTGTGTGTGTTGGCGTGCTTGCTGCGTTTTGCACCTCTTCACTGGCGCGAGTAGTTGCGTCGAGGGCATCAGGCACGCGCGGCCGTTGAAGGCTCAGAGGCGGGGTAGGGTGGTGGGGGGGGGAAGGTGAGCCGGGCGAGAGCCGCCGCTCCCTCTCCCTCCCTCGAGAAGAAACGGCACACGCATGTGTGTGCGTGTGCTTGAGTTTGTTGCACGGTGATGTGAGTGGCAATGACACCACGGTGCACTCTGACATGTTCCACCGCATACGGTGCACCTCTTCGCTCTCGCAGATCCAGAGAACCCTTTGCTACGTCGTGTGCCTCTTCTGGCACGCCGTCTTCTCCCTTTCGCTCGCTTGCCGCACCTCCCCCTCCCTTCCCTCGCTGACGCATGTGGTGCATGCCGCCCCGCTCACCCACTCTGCTTCTCATATACTCCCTCTCCTACGCGCCTTCACTCTCAACCTCATCTTCCCCCTCCTCCCCTCTTTCACACAGCTGTCTCCGCAAGAGTAGTTACCTACCCACTTGCTCCTCCCCCTCGGTGTCTCCTCCCTCCCTCCCCCCACACATATACATACAGCAGGCCAGACACTTGGAGAGAGAGGTCTCTTGGGCGAACACGAAGGACAGGAGAGCGGAGCACAGAGCCGTGATTCCCTGGTTGCCGTTGTGTCTGTGGGTGTCTACGCCGAGCTGCGGAGGAGATCGGGTCGAGGGGCGCGCGGCGTTGCTGTACATGACGCGTTAGACTCTCTCACGCCGACAGACACACACACGACTTTTCATCTTCCTCATCACAGACACTAAAGCCAAAGAAAGGAAACCGAAACGGAAAACTCCGTTGATGTCGTTTGCTGTCGATAGCTGCGTTGTTGCATTGCTCGCTTCCCCCCTCTGACGGACACAGACTCATCTGTCTTGGGCTCGTGAACCACGCCCTCCCCATTCTCCGCCCTACCCCTCCCTTCATTGAGAGAGGGAAGACAAGGAGTGAAAGCAGGGGGGGGGGGCATTCTGTTGCTGTATCCTTCACGGTCTCCCGCTCCCTTTCACAGTACTTACCTTTCCTGCTGTTCTCAACAGTGCACGATAACGTGCGCCAGGCTGCCATCTTTGTGTGCGTGTGTGTGTCTGCGCCCGCGAGTCATGCTTCAGCGCAGTCTCTCGCGCTTCTTTGCCCACCTCCTCCGCGAGGTGGACACGGCCGGGTTTGCCGGCGACTTCCGCCGCCTGCACCACGTTGGCGCTGCGTCGACGCAAGCGAAAGCGAGAGAGGCGCGGCATGCTGCATGCAACGTACTCTTCTGCGGCCACCACGGGACCGGCAAGCTGAATCTGCTGAAGGCGATAGGCCTGCAGTGCGAAAAGAAGGGGCAGCGGGTGGCCTTCGTTTCCGCAGACAACCAGCGGGCGGCGCGGCTGGATGGGTACCTGATCAACTTTTTCATCGGGATGCGTGTTAGCCGCGACGAGCTGCCCTCACAGGAACAGTTGGAAGGCACCCTGGAGCGGCATGTGCGCCTCGTGGAGTCTACCTTCGCAAGCAGCCTTCCAAGCCTCTGCAACATCGATGTTCTGATACTCGATGCGCTAGAGCTTGTGCAGCCGACGGTGCTGCTCTCGATGGACGCGGTGGCGCGGCGGTTGCGTGGGCAGCCGAGCACGCCGTTTGGCGGGCTGCGTGTGTATGCCGCGGCCGACTTCTGGCGGCTGCCCGTCCATCCCACCAGCGACACTGGCGGCTACCTCTTCCAGCTGGAGCAGTGGGAGGTGCTATTTCCTTTGCAGACGCTACTGCACAAGTCTCACGTGCAGAAAGAGAAGGAGCTGCGGCGCTTAACCGAGCTGGCGTTCTATGGTGCACTAACGCTGCCGCAGATGAAGGAGCTGGAAAAGTTGTCGATGAAGGAGAAGCCGGAGTCGCGGCTCTTCTCCTGGTCGAGCTCCACGACGGAAGCCGAGAAGGGCACCGCGACAGCAAGGGAAGGCGAAGACGAAGAGGGTGAAATCGAGGAGGAGGACGCCATGAGCATCGCTCAGTGGGCCAGCTTCCCGGGCGAGGCAGTGGCTGCCGACTCGCCCGACGGGCCGGAAGGGGCGCTCGAAGCGACAAAGGATGACGAGGGGGCGGTCAACGATCCCGCCTCAGGCCAGACGTCACTCTCGTCCTCTTCCTCTGCGCTGGCGCTGCTAAACGACGACATGACTTCCAACTCGTTCGTCGCCACCCGCATGATGCTCCGCTTTCCTCGCCAGCCCGCCGTAAAGGAGATGCCGCTGCGCTACCGCCAACTCAAGCGGACAGAGATGGGTAACTTCCTCGTGAACATGCTTGTACACTCTTCCTCGGCGACATCGGTAGGACTGGTCGACTCCCTCAGCGTCGACGTTGGTAGTCGGGTGCACCTCCTCCTCGATGGCCAGGAGCATTACGGGGTGCCTGGCGGCGCGGTTGGCGAGGTGATGCAGGTGGGGCCGCACTTCTTGTCCATCCATTTCCCTCGTGAGCACCGCACCGTCGACATCCCCCGGATGCGGGTGGTGTGCTACCACCCCTTCTACCCAGAGATCCGATACGAGCTGCAGCAGTTCCCCGTTTTCCCGCGCAAGCGTATCTGCCCGATGAACATACTCACCTATCCCCACGTGTTCTTTGTCAACCTCAACGGGCGCCGCATGGCGGACACGAACGACCTCGGCAACCTCCTCGCGCATCAGCGCAGCTTTTCGGACTTCACCATTCGCAACACGTCGGACTTCGCCAATCTCGACGGCATGGTGCACGAGCCGACACGCATCTACTACCACAAGATCAGCGGCAAGCCGATCAGCACCGCCAAAGAGCAGTGGTGCCGCAACTGCAAGCAGTTCGTGCCGACCGACTCTTTCTTCGAGCATTGGGCAGCGTGCGTGCACTCGGTGCGTTGGTGCATCGATTGCAACCAGACCGTGTCCCTCGAGCTGCTGGGGCCGCACAGGGAGAAGCATCAAGTTGTGCTCTGCCTGGACTGTGGCAGGCCGGTGGAGTGGCGACACTGGGAGGGTCACCGGCTCTCCTGCGGGCCCATGATGCGCGAGGTCAGCACGGACAATCAGTTTATCCCGCTGCGAACGCGTCAGCTGGCATTGGAGATGGGCCTCGACAAGCGCGACCTTCACACCGTGGCCTCCATCACCAAGAGCAGTTTGCCGAAACCGAGGGAGGGGGTCCTCTAAGGACAGGGACGAGGAGGAAAGCGAAGAGAGCCCACGCTTTGGTGCGCTTGCGCGTCTCTCTGTGCACCTGCGCGCATGCGGACACACACACACACACACACACACACACACACACCATGAATTAACTGTAACGGCAAGGGAGGGACAGCGAGAGAGGGGGGGGGCGGCGTTGTCTTTCGACGAAGTGCGCAAGGGCGTCAACGCGTGCCTCCCTCGATCTCCCTCTCTTTGTAAGTTTATGTGTACGTGTGTGTGTGCGTGTGCTGCGGTGTATATCACAGACCAGAAGTAGACACCCTACAGAGAAAAGGATGGTCGCGAGAGGGCGAGAGGTAAGGAAGCGGATCTGTGCGTGAGCAAGGTGGATACAGGTGGGACGGTGGCGGTGGCGGAAGCGGTGGAAGGGCAGGGTGGGAACCCCGCAACGCACTCGCCCAAAGTGGCCGAGAGACGGGTCTTCAAACGTTTCCCCCGCGTTGCACGATTTGGCGGTGGTGGCGAGGTAGGTGAGCGAGGGCAGTGTAGAAGCCTTTCCTATGTACGGAGCCTCCATCTGCTCTCTCTCTTCGTTTTCATCACTTAAACCTGCAAGCGCGGGCCGAGACACGCCTCAGCAGCCCTCCTCCCTCCCCAGAGGTCGCTTGTCCTCCTCCTCCTCTCCTCGCCTTTTCCCATGGCCATCATCAAGGGCCACTCTCGCCACGGCGATGGTGGCACCGCGCATGCTGGCGTTGTGCTTATTCGTCTCATAAATGGCGCAAGCGCATTCTGCCCCGTGTCCTCCTCTTCTCTCTTTCAATGTGCGTCACGTTGCCCTCTCCCCCATCCCCGTCTTTCTCTCTCTCTCTCGGCGTCTTGTACGTGTCTGCATGCCTCTGTGTGCCTGTGCGCTTCGGACGGATGGCAGCATCAGAGCACAGGGAGGAACCCAGTAGTGACGCACATCGTCGCAAAACGAGCGAAGAGGTGAGGGGACAGGCGCACCTGTGCACGAAGCGGAGGAAGCGTGCTGGTGCGGCTCTCTGGGTGGGCGTGGCTTGTGAGCGGTGCAAAGCAGACGCTCCAGCCGCACGCCTCTTCCGCACGCGCCTGCGCAGACGCTGCTGCCACTCCTCCGTTGCGCACCACCGCAGAGATGAGCCCACACGGCGTCCGCGGCGCCGATGCGCGCTTTCGGCCTTTCCTGTCCAGCAGCCTCGATGAGTACCTAAAACGCTATTGGGCGATCGTCTTCACGGTGGGCTCTCAAGCCATCGACACGGGTCACATGCGCCACTACGTATCCTGGTATGCCACCCGTCTCAAGGTCGTGGAGCTCGACCACCACGTGCACGCCATTTCGCTGCGCGAGCAGCTCATCATCAGAGCCGGCACACCGGCCCTCCCGCTTCTCTTCGTGAACCAGAAGCTTGTAGGCACCATCGCCGACGTGCGCAGTTACGAGAAGCGCCGTCTGCTCAAGGACATTGTGCAGTTTGGTTTCAAGTGGAAAACCGGTGCCGCAGTGGACTGTGCTCCGCAGCCACTGAACACCCTTCCCTCCCCCTACAGCGACACAGAGCTCTTTCGTGGGCGCTACCGTGGCGCTCCCGTAGCGCGGCCAGTCGTGCAGTTGCCTCAGCTGCATCCCTATCGACGTCAGGAGGACTGAAAGGAAGGGGCGGGCGAGACAGCGCCAACGCGTCTAACGGGTCGCCTCGCTCAACCTCTCCCGTGCTGTTCTCGATAAGGCGCACTACGCATTCCTCTTTCACGATGCCCCCTTTCCACCTTTCCTTCCCCTCTTTCAGGAGGACTTTTCCCACCACTCTACCCCACACCTCCATCCTTTGAGGCCTTGTTGCTCGAGGCGGCCGCGTCTTTCTTCACGCACGCGCACACGCACGTGTGTGCGTGTGCGCACATCCGTCTCCACTTAATCTGATAAAACACCCCGGCGCCCACGTTCTTCTCCTCCATTCTCCGCATGGAGAACCCGACAGAGACAGACGCAAGCCTGCGACGGACACACTATGACCGATATCTCGATCACGGGAGGTGCACTTCAACGACGTTCCTCGACGTGTGCAGGCACGTGCTGGAGTTTGTGCGAGAGTCGGGCATGAGTGCCCTTCGTCTATCGCCTAGTACCCCCTTCCCGTCCCACCCACCTACACTTTCCCGTCTCCTCTCCATCGCTCTCCAGTTGTGACACACGCGCACACATAGGCACAGACGCGCTGTATGCCGCTGACTACCTCCCACGGGTACTGGCCTGTGATGCTGCGGCTGTTGCTGGTGCCCTGCTCACCTCCCTCTCTACTCTCACGTCCCCTGCCTATCTCCACTTCTCTGTGCCTCTTCTCTCCCTAGCTCGCTATGTACGCCCGTCGCTACTGCTTCCTGCACCGCATCCGCCACACTACACTGCGCAGGGCATGGAGTTACATCAGCAGCAGCAGCAACACTGCTGCGAGGCCTCAACTGCCGATGAGGCAGTGGAGGGAGACGGGCAGAGCCGAACGGACGCTGCCGAGCACCACCCCAGCGTTCGCTTCTACCGTGGCATGTGGAGCCTCACTCAACTAACGGATCCTGTCTTCGACGACGTCATCTCGAGTACCGACGGTAGCAACGGCGACAAGGCTGTCTCTGCTCCGGCATCCGCAACGCCAGCTGAGGTGACTACCGGCAGCCCCTCGCTGCTGTCTCACGGCTCGCCACTCTCGGTGGTCGACCTGCACCAGGCACTTCTCCCCCCAGCAGCCGTGAACGGGCTGGGCGATGTGGCGGACGAGAACTACGCATTGCAGCTAGCGTCGTCTGACGGGCTTGAGTTTCTGCGCCTCCACTGGCACGTGCTACTACCTTTGCTCTTCCCTTGTTGCCGCTGGGGTGACGAGGCGGGCGCGACTGACCCCGCCGTCTTGTGTTCTGGCCAAGACAACAGCAGCAGCAAGTGTAGCTCGCACGTGCAGCAAGACTTTTCCGGCTCCGAGGAAGGGGCATCAGCCCCTTTTGAGAGTTCCTGCTCTGCCTCCGAGTTGTACGAGCTGCTGCTCCGCCGCCCCCTACTGGAGAGCGATCTCGCCATTGTCCGAGAACCTGGACTGATGGATCGTATCTACTACAGCTATGTGGTACTGCTCCGCTTCTTCGGATGGCGCGTGCACGAGGAGGAGCGTGGTCTGCTGGACCGTCATCGTGCCTGGCAGGAGCGGTACGCGCTGCTCGAGCTCTACCGGATGCCCACCACCGCCGCCGCAACTACCCAGCTTGCCACAGGCCCAACTGCTGCAGGGACGCGCAGCCATGTCGACGGCGACGACGTCAAGGGCAACAGCGTTTATCAAGCGCGACGTGCTTGCCCGCCGCCACCTCCCACTTACCACTCCTTCAACTTTTACGAGTCGGGCGTTCCACGTGTGCTGCGCAGCCTTCTCGACATTGGCTTTCTGCGCCTGGCTGTGCGGCTTGTGGAGTTTCTCTTGGAGGAGATGGGTTACGGCCGTCTTCTGTTCCTGCTGCCGCTGGTTGAGGCCACCTTGCTGCCGATACTCGTTCAGCAGCCGCACGTCGAGTCAAGCCACAAGACGCGGCTAAAGAAACGCCTGTACAGGCTCACTCACAGTGACTCGGATTAGTGAGAGCGGGGTAGGGCCGCAGCCATTCTCGGATCGCGGGCGAGAGAGCGGCATTATTCGGATTGCCCATGCGCAGACTGCTGGAATTCTCTGTGCACGTGTGCCTGCCCTTGGGTGCTCTGCTCACTCATCCTGATCTCTTTTTGGCCCCACAGCTGCAGCCAACGACCGTGCCATGAACGCGGCGGTGCTGCACAGTATGCGCGCATGTGTTGTTGCGCACACACACACACACACACACACGCAGAACAAGACGAAAATGCCACAGCACTTGACGTTGGAGACGACGGGCACAGGAATGGCCGCACGTGTGTGCGTGTGCGCATTGAGGCGTTGTGTGAGCCACCGGTAGCGAAAGCTCCATCACGCTTTCCTGTATACGTGTGTGTGTGTGTGAAGGTCGGTGCTGTTTCCCACTCTTTGTGCAAGGCGGGAGAGGTAGGGGGAGGGATGTGACGGGGGTGCTGACTCCCGGGCGTAGGAGTGTTGGCGTCGGGCGTTTCATCGGGGTGGAGGGGGGGCGCCAGAATGGCGTCGTGACGTTGCGCTACTCGGCATCTATTCCTCTGCTTCTCGCCTCATGCCGCATCGCTGACTACACTTCTTCTCATGGCTCTTCCCCACTCCCCCGCCTCTTCGGCCGCGAGCACAAACGCAGGCACATCCATGCCCGCCGGTATGCATTCATCTGCTACTTACTCGTGCACATGCCTTCTCTCTCGTCCTTCTTTGTGCGTGCGTGTATGTGTGAGGAGGCGCTTCACCACATACACGCGCACGCACACCAGTTACGAGACGGGCAGGCTCACAACGCAGCGCGCGAAGACACACGTTTGTATCCCTACAAGCAAAGACCTTCTTTCTCAGTCTTCAGCTGCCCCTCTCCCTCCATCTCCGTGCTTGTCTTGCAGCAGATCACTCATCGCCCGCTGCAACTCCATCAACAGAATCCTCACTCACAACTTTGAGCTCTTTATATCGTTTCCTGCCCACCCCGCCGCTCCGCCACATGTCTGTTAGTGCTGCTAGTCTCGTCGTTGCTTCATGCACACCTTTTCTCTGCTTGCTTTCGCCACGACGCATCCGCTGTAGCTTACACTCCAAGTAGCGGCCATACATCCCTTCGCCACCCTAGCTCATCGTACTCCCTCTTACGGAGTGAGGGAGAGCGTGCAGAAGCCGAGGAAGCCCACGCATGCACGCACGCACGCATACAGCATCATGCACCGCCACGTCTTTCGTCGCAGCACCGCACTGCTGCAAATGGGCAACCCGAGCATGGGCGGAATGCCGGGGATGCCACCAGGGATGGGGGCTCCCGGTGCCAACAGCTCGGTCGGGCCGTCGTCCGGCTTGCCGAACCGACCGGGAAAGACGGTGAGCTACCAGAACGCAATCAAGATGGAAGCGGAGAGGCGCCGCAAGCTCGAGGAGGACACGCGTAGCCGCTACTATGTCGTCAAGGAGGACACCCGGGAGAAGCGGGGTAGCGGGCGGGTGATCGGTATCGACCTCGGAACCACAAACAGCTGTATTTGCTACATTGACGCCGCGACGAGACGGCCGAAGATCATCCCGTCGCCAACGGGGTCGTGGGTGTACCCGACGGCCATCACCTTCGACAAGAATCACCAGATTCGCATGTTCGGCGAGGAGGCACGCGCGTGTGCGCGCACGAGCGCCAGCGCGACACTCTGCAGTGGCAAGCGGCTCATCGGCCGCGGCTTTGGCGAGCTTGGTCGCGTGCAATCGAACTTGTCCAAGACAAACATTTTAACGGTGAACGAGAAGGGCGAGGTGGCGGTGGAGATCATGGGGCGCACGTACACAGTTGTGCACATCATTGCCATGTTCCTGCGCTACCTGAAGAGCGAAGCCGAGAAGTTCTTGGGCGAGGAAGTGCAGCAGGCCGTGGTGAGCGTGCCGGCGTACTTCACACCGCAGCAGAAGGTGGCCACCGAAGACGCGGCGCTCTGTGCGGGCTTTGACGTGCTGGAGGTCATTGACGAGCCGTCGGCAGCGTGCCTGGCGTACACGGTGCTGGAAAGGCTCAAGCGCGAGGAGAGGGATGCGCAGCAACGTGCGGCGGCCAGCCCACCTGTATCTGCCACCGCTACCGCTGCCTCCGCAGCGCAAAGTAGCAGTAGCGGCGGCAACTCCGAGGCGGTGGCGGGCGCGTCCTCGTCCTCTACTCCTGAAGCGGATGCATACGGCAACAAGCGTTACGTGCGCTCTCTCGTCTTTGACCTCGGTGGCGGTACACTCGACTGTGCGATCATGGAGCACGACCGCTACCGGCAAATGTTCAACCTCGTCGCCACGCACGGAGACCCCATGCTGGGGGGCAACGACTGGGACACGGTTCTCTCCCAGCACTTCGCCAAGCAGTTTGAGAGCAAGTGGCGCGTGCCGATCGAAGAAGAAGAGGGAAACGTCGGCCAAGGCGTCGCGGCCTTCCGAAACTTGATCCTGGAGGCGGAGAAGGCGAAGATACACTTCACCCACTCCACCGAGACCTACTACGGCTACAACCGCGCCTTCCACTTTTCCGACAAGCTGCGCGACATTGTGCCGCTGGAGGCGACGCTCACGCACGAGGAGTACGTCACCCTCACCCGCCCACTGCGCGCCCGCTGCCTACAGTGCATCGAGAGGCTGTTCGAGCACACCGGCTACGCCGCTGCGGACATCGACAACATCCTGCTGGTCGGCGCCATGACCCGTGACCCGCCCATCCGCCACCTGCTCGAGGAGTACTTCGGGAAAAAGGTGGTGCGGGAGGACACGTGCCCGGCTGACTACGCCGTCGCGCTCGGCGCCGGCATCCGCGGTGGGATGCTGCAGGGCAGCTTTCCGGAGCTCACAGCTAGCACCCGCTTCGTCAGTGGCACGGTGCAGTCACTGCGCGAGGGCGGCGGCATCGTCCGCCGGCTGTGGCGCTATCTCAAGCTCATGACGAGCACCGTGAACCCTAATGCGATTGGCACGCGATGGCGCGGTCGTGCCAAGGGGCTCTCTGACGAGGAGATCGCGAACTACGCGAAGGAGCTGGTGGAGTTCGAGGCCACGTGCGCACGTCGACTGCTGCTCGAGCGGGCCGAGAGCGAAGCGAACTTCGTCATGCGCCGTGTCACAGCCGACTCAAATCGCAAGCAGGGCATGCAGGAAAAGCGGATTATGCAGCTCAGTGAGCAACTGAAGTTCTGGCAGTACATGGTGCACAACTTTCACGACCACGAGGAGGAGCTGCTGCGTGTTGTGAAGGAGCTGCAGGAGGCACTGGACGAGCTGGATGGACTCGCGACGGACAACGTGGCAGGCCTGACGAAGGCAGGCACCATTGACTTCTCCAAGACACTTGCGCGGACGCTGCGCGCCGTGTCGGGTACCGTTGCGGAGACGGAGGATGACAATGATACCAGCGACGACTGCACGGAACACGCCGCGACAAACGCAGCGGAGAAGCCATCGTGCATCAGAGAGACAGAGACACAAGCGGGTGGCGCGGTGCCGAACACAGCGGCAGGACCCAAGATTCTGCGCCGCCGTGCCCCCCTGCCAGCAGCCGCCAGCGCCGCCCAGGAGCTTGTCGAAGCAGGGCACCCCGCGCTGATGAACGCGGATATCGATGTGGCCGAGTCTGCCCGCAATTCGTTCCTGCAGGCGCAGGTCGAGGAGCGGGCGTGGCATGAGCCGCCTGCGCCCCCAGGTGAGCAGGGCTCGTGGACGGAGGTGAAGGCCGCCGTCGACGCGGGCGAAGTTGTGGGCGAGCCAGTGCCGTTGAGGGACCTGCTCCGGCCCATGACAATGATGGAGATGAAATTGGCCCTGCAGACGCACTACCCTGTAGACGATCCGCCGTCTGCCGAGCACATTGCGAAGAGAGACCTGGCGGTTGATCTGCAGACCATGACCATCACGGAGGGAGCGGTGGACATGGTACAGCTGCAGGCCGACCTGGACGCCGCGGAGCAGAAGGCGGTGGAGCAGGCGAAGGAAGAGGAGAGGATGGTGCAGGAGCGACAGAAGGAGATGTCGGCTCGCCTGTTTCGTTGAAGGGAGAGAGGGGGAGCACAGGCGGGGCCGATGCGCTCTGAAAGATGTCTTAGGGGGACTGCTATGGGCGAGTCGGAGAAAGGCGCACCCACCCACCCACACGTGCACACCTCCCTGTCTCTCGGTGTGTGCGCCTCCATTTCTTTTTGTCCCTCGCTCCCTCTGCGTGCCCCAGTCAGCTGCTCACCGTGTCGCAGGCGGGGAAGGACGCGCAAAGTGAACAACGGCGTCGGTCCCGTGGTAGACGCCGATGCGGAGTGCGGGGCGGGCGGCGTGGGATCGACTGCCGCGCATGTGAGCGTGCATGCGGTGTTGCTGTGAGGACGGAAAAACAAAAGGCTTTTTTTTTGCGCACGAGGGGGGACCCACCTCCTCTCCTCTCCTCTTCCCTCCCCACACCGCTTGCGAGTTGTTGTACCTGACTCTCACTCTCTCTGCGTGTGTGTGCGTGTGTTCTCGTCCTCTTTCCCGAAGAGGTGTTGGCTGACTAATGATGGATGGCGAATACGGATGCACGGTGATGCGTTTCTCACATACCAGTTGTGTGCAGGCATACGTGCGTAGAGGCGTCGTACAAACACTTCGGTGTAATCGTATCGAGGAGAGGCGCACGGAGGGGCAAGGCGTTGAGGAAGCCGCCACTGCTGCTGAGGTGCTTAAACCTCATCAGGCGGAGGGAGACGGGCGGTAACGGAGTCTTCCGAGGCACTCGCCCTAGCTCGCATCTCTGCGGCCGTCGCTGCGCCTTCTACACCACACGCCCTTGCCCTCGACCTCACCCTGCTTCTCTGGCCCACGCTCTTTCTCGGATTTGACGCCAATGACTCGATGCACGCGTCGGGGAAGGGGCTGATGCAGAGGGGTGCTCGTTGGGGCGAGGCACCCTTTCCCCCATCGGACGCTTCCCTTGCCTATCGCGTTATCCTCGTCTCCTCCCCACCTCCTCCCTCTTCTGTTCGCTTCCTCTCGCTCGCTCTGTTCTATCGCCGTCTTTTCGTTGCCGATGCGCCTATGCAACACCCCATCTCTACCCCTGCGTATCCGTTCCCCGTGCGGGCGCGCACATACACAAACCGCCGCCACCAACATTCTCTGCTCGTTCCTCGCTCACTCCTTCTCGGGTGTGCGCATCCATCGTACAGTCACCCTGGTTAGAGTGAAAGCATCAGGCCATCATGCCCGCTGACAAGAGCTACGCGCTGAAGCAGGTGCAGACCTTCGGCAAGAAGAAGACGGCAATCGCCGTGGCCACGGTCACCAAGGCTGCCCAGTGCAACATCAAGGTGAACGGTGTGCCGCTGCAGCAGATCCTGCCCGATACGCTGCGCGCGAAGATCATGGAGGCCATCACCGTGGTGGGATCCAAGTACTACTCGCGGCTGCGCATCGATGTGGCGGTGCACGGTGGCGGTCAGGTGTCGCAGGCGTACGCCGCGCGCCAGGCGATCGCGAAGGGCCTTATTGCGTTCTTTCAGAAGTACCACAACGAGGTGGAGAAGGCCGCGCTGAAGGACAAGTTCCTGGCGTACGACAAGTTCCTGCTCATCGCCGATCCCCGCCGCTGCGAGCCGAAGAAGTGGGGTCGCCACTCTGCCCGCACGCGCTTCACCAAGTCCTACCGGTAAGCTCATGCGAGTCTGGGGGTTGCATGCGCGTGCGCATGTGCATGTGCCTGGCTGCTTGCTCGTGTGCGGCTGATCTGTCGATGCTGCACGGACAGGGCACAACGCATTGCGACTGGCGCGAGCACTTGAAGTCCGCAGTCACTCGCGCAATCGTAACCCTCACACACGCGTATCAAGCACTCGCCTTCGTGGGTGTTTCGCGCACGTGTGTGGCGGCGATGTGGACACCAGGGAGCCGAGCGCCGTGCGCGCGCATTGCACCTGCCCCTCACTCTGTGGGTGAGCCTCGAAGGACTGCTGGCCAGCTGCCGTCATTTGCTGCGAAGACAAGGAAAGAGGGGGAGCGGTGACGGAGAGAAGGTGAGAGGTGTGCTCGGCTCGAGAGCCGTCCACTGCATAGCACACACACACACACACACACACACGCACATACGTGCATCCATATACCTCGACCGAATTGTGGTGGATAGAGGTGGTTGTTCCGGGTGTCGCGATGTATGGGCGTGCATGCAAGCAAGTGTGTGTGTTTATGTGTGTGTGTGACTGCGTGCCACGCGCACCTTCTGTGTGTGCTGGCGCGCCTCTCTTTCCCACCGACCCTCCTTTCCCCCTCCCTCGTCCGCCGCACAGCGTCGTCCTCTCCCTGGTGGTCTCTCTGTTTCTTTGTCTTCGTTGTCTTTTTGGTTTTTCATTTTGAAGCGTCCAAACACCACACAACATCCACCGAAAAGGTCACAGCACAGATGTCAACACAGGGGAGAACGCAGCAGCGCGTGGGGAGCTGTGCGGGCCGCCGTACTCCTACGCTTACAGGAGACCGCACACGCACGCGGCTGCACTCAGGCACGCACATGCCTCGATCTTCCCTGTCTTGTTGTTGAGGTTTGCCAAGAAGAGGAGGATGGAGGACACAGATGCGCTTGCGCCATGTTCAACGGAGGCGTGAGACAACGAAGCGACACGCAGAAAGGATGCGGGCTGCACCTATGTGGACCTTCCTCATGCTAGACCTTCGTTCACGCGGCGCTCCTGTATGTCTGTGTGTGCGTGCGTGTGTGTGTGTGTGTGCGGGGATCTCTGCGTAGGTGTGCCATGCACGCACATAGGTCGCTCCGCGCCAACGGCGACTCCCTGCAACGTGCCATGTTTAACGTTGATGCTGTCTTGGGGATTCACTCCTCCTCCTCCTCCTCCTCCACACGCACGCGCACACGTCCTTTCTCTCTCCGCATCTCTTCCAGCTCGCTTAATCTTTGTGCTTCCGCTGCTCCTCATCGCATCACGACGGCCCACAGCGGTGCCGTCGTTCATTTTGGTTGTTTCCCGATCGCCACGCACACAACGCTTGCGCACGAAGAGAGGGAGGAGCACACACATCCAGGCAGAAAAAGAACAGAACGCCTCAAGGGTGTGCAAGGCGGCGAGCGCTGTGACGAAGACGCGATTGAACTCGCTCATAGCAGCACTCGCCCTCGGTCTCTTGGTTGACCAGCCCGTGGCGCGCTGATTGACCATTGCACACACACACACACACACACACATACACATACATCCATAGAACGCCGTACAGAAGCTGAAACATCCGCGTACCAACGCACCCACACGCCGACATCACATCCCTCGGCTTGTGCAGGGCCGTTTCCAGGACACAGAACACAAAGTGAACCGAGCGCCAGTGTACACGGCCGGCAGTTTTCCGCTACAGAAGCGGCTGCGCGCCGTGAGAAAGAGAGAGAGAGAGATGCTGAATATTACATGTATCGGCACTGTGGTGCACACCTCGACCCACCATGGCGCGATGTTTGGAAAGCCGGTCATATACCCGGACGGCTACACGATGGAGCGCGCCGTCTTCTCGTCATCACAACAGCCCGCAGGGCAAGCGCCGAAGCCCACTTTCACCTACAAGGCGCCGTCCGCCACCTCGGCGGCAGCTTTGAGGGATGAGCCGTACTTCACGGCAACCATCCGCTGGGTAAAGGGGCAGCCCACCTTCACTATTACGCGCAGCGACAACCCCACCGACAAGACATACACGGACAGCAAGTCCGCCACGACCGCCTGGCGCAAAGCGCTTGAGGATGCCATAAAGGACTTCCCTGGCCGGCAAGCCCAGCTGCCAGTGCCAGCTGACTCCAAGTCGAAGTTGCAGGTGAACGGCATTCGGCTGTATGGCCTGCACTTGAAAGATGTCCACGACGAGCTGTTAGCGTTGCCAGGAGGCCAGGCTGCTTTCGACGCTGCCGCTGCTTCTTCTGCTGCAGCACTGGCGGCCTCGACCGTAACAGCTGTCGCGGCGGAACTGGACGCACGCAGCACGAGTCTTCTCTCCTCTCACGGGTCCCAGTCCCAGTCCCAATCCCAGTCCCAATCCCAATCCCAGTCCCAGGCAAAGACGCAGCGCCGCCACACCAACTCGCCAACGCCGAAGAGCTCCGCCAAGCCACCCGCCGAGGCACACAGCAACGCACGCTCGAGCAAGAGACGCGCTACTTCCAGCCGTCGCGCTTCGGTGGACAAGGATGTATCACCGGCGGCATCCACGGCGGGTGTGAGCGCCACAGTCATCATTGGCAGTCACCCCTTGACGGATGGAGCGGCGATAATCCCAGAGAAGAGGCGGCGGACGCGCAGGCCGAAAGGCCTCGACGAGGCTACCGCCACGCCAGAGTCTGTCGCCGCGATCGATGGAGAGGCAGCGGCAATCATGGCTGCTGCCTCGGTAAAGCGGCGGCGCACGTCCAGCAAGAAAAGTTCAGAGACCGCGCGTACACGGGCGGTGGCGCCAGCACCGGTGACCGTTACTGTGGTGTGCCCGGACTGCGGTTCGGGTGACACGCCGTTCTGCGCCACGACAGGAAAGCCGCACTTGCCTCCGCCGTGCATCAGCTGCGGACTCACAACAGCATTCTGCCCGGTGACCGGCCAGCCGCACGCTGGGGCGGTGCAACGCGAGAACCGCCAGCGAGGAGAGGTTCACCTGCCCGGTGCAGCTCGCAAGCCTCGGCGACGTGTGTCAAAGCAGCCCCCAGGGGCCCACGCAGCGGCAGGCGCAGACGGTGAGGTGACGGCGGTGACCGTGACCGGGACAGAAGACGATGACGGCAGCGCTGTCGACGCAGGGAAAGGGGCGGTGGCTGCCAGGAAGCCCCGTAGGAAGCGTCCGCGTCCTGAGGATGAAGCTAAACAGGCATCTGGGGATGGCGCCGATGCGTCCGCCGTCGTGCCGACGGCGCAGCCTGCTCGCGCTCGTCGCGTACGGAAGACGAAGGACGGGGCCGCTGCCGCAGCGCCGTCCTCGGAGTCATTCGCGGAGGGCACCAAGGCCATCAGGAGTGACGCCGCCGTTGCTTCTCCTGCCGCAGTGGTAGTGGAAGCGCCACCTGCTCCGGCCGAGGAGCCGGCGTACACGTACCCGCCGCTGCGCCCCCCGCTCACCCTTCGCGAGCACCACAAGGCGGCCCACCTACTGCAAGAGAGCTGGAAGGTGCAGTACGGAGATGGACCAGTGCTGCCGGCGGCGGTGGCGGCGGTGCCGCTCGCGCTCGTGCCGGCAAAGCGCGTGGTAGCGGCCGGAGCGAATCGCCGGCGAAAGGGCCACGGTGGGGCTGCGGGTGGCGGTGCTGGCGGCGAAGAGGGTAAGCAATCCGACGACAACGAGGACGGAGGGGAGGAAGAGACCGGTGGTGCGCGCGCGAAGGACGGGGACGACGACGGCGATGTCAACATTGACAGGGACACTGCAAAGAGCGGACTTAGCAGCGCCGTTGGCAGTCCGACATCAACGGCCGTGGCTGCTGTGGCGGTTCCACGGATGGTGCACCCTCTGGAGGTGACGCAGCTATCCACCAGCGTTGCCGGGAAGCGGCTTTCGCGGTTCCTGGTCCAGTACACGAGCGAACGCACTTTCTTGGACTTGCTGAAGAACGCCTCGTCCGCGGCGGACGGCAGTGTGGGAAGGAAAACATCTAAGCGGCCAGCGCAGCAGACGGCCGCTGGTGGCGACACCGGTGCCGGAGGTGAGGGGGACGGGGGAGCGCACACGATAGCGGACGATGGCGATGGAAAGCATCGTGTGGAAGCGTCAGGAGCATCGCCAGCAGAGGTACAGCAAGAGTAAGTCATGCGCGAGGGGGGCGCTGTCGACGGCGCAGTGCCACCCACCGCCACCGCATCCTCGTGAACGAGGTGTGTAATAAAGTGCACCGTGCTAGCGGTAGTGGCGATGGTGGCATACCTGCCGTCTTCGCCCCTTTGCTTACCCTTTGGCGTCTACACCGAAAAGGCGCGTGCGTATATGCAGACACGATAAGGACGCGCTGGATGCCCTGTGTCGTGCTATCCACGGTCTCTCAGCTGCTGTCCGCGTCTGCAATGTCTGCTAGAAACCATCGCTGCTGGAGTGGATGCGTCGTCTCACTGGGCAAGCTACGCGGGCCCCGGGTGGCACGGTGCCGCCGCCGTTCGAGTACCCCTACGGCGCAGTGGCGGTGGTGGTGCAGCATTGGTGCTATCTGGAGGACTACGTCTACGAGCGGTATCGGTGAGTGGATCGTGGTGCAGAGGTCGAAAGCGCCAGGTCAGAGGCCGGTTCTGCGGTCTCCAATAACGCGAGCAGCGATGTGGCTCACGCCAGCACCCGCGAAGCCGTGCAGGCGGCGTCGCTGTGGCCATCTGTATCACGGTGCAGCTAGGAGTTTTGGATATCTTATGAAGACGTCCTCGGACGCCAGGGGCTGGACGCCGTCACAAAGCTGTTTCAGCCGCACACACTCGCAAGCGCACGGCGGCAGCGTGGCTGGCGCGGAGGTGGCCTCGTTTCCACTGACTGTCGCCCCAGCACACGGAGCCGCGCTTCCCGCTCCTGAAGCTCGCGGTTGAAGTGTGCGCAACAGGCGAGCCACATTTTGAAACTGGCTCGCCTTTGGAGCGACCCCTCCTCTGGCATAAAGGGAGGGGAAGAGGGCGCCATTGCATGCGGCCCCTCTCTACCTCGTCCGCTGCGGTTGTGTGGGCACACTTCCGTGAGCACTGTGCTCTCAAGCCATGACTGAAATACTTGAAGGAGGGTGACGAAGCCAGAGAGAAAGGGGGAGGGGTGCTGGAAAGAGCTGAAAATATGCACTGCCTGCTCTCCCTCCCTCCCCGTAAGCACGTCTCGAGGGCAGACGCGCACACATGCGCCTGTAAATACGTGCGCGAGTGCACTCCCTCACGCCCCTTCCGCCCTCCCGATGCTTTCCGAAGATGAACACGTAAGAAATGGGGAAGCACTTGACCAAAGCGGTGGTGCGTTGCGACACTGCTACTGAAGGGCGGCCGACAGAGCGCGACGAGGACGGCAGCAGTGACCTTAACAGTCGCGCTGCCTCTCTTTTCGCTGCTGGAAGGGGGAGGGGAGGAGCCTCGTTCTCCCTCTCCCCCCGTGTGCCTCGCCGCTTCTCGCAAGGCTGGCTGCAGTGGCGAGACGTGCAGGGCGAGCGAGGGAGGGAGGAGCGCATACCGAATGGGTCGCCGCGATGCACTGCTCCGCCGGCTGAAAAGGCAAGCGGGACCGGTCTATAGCATCAGCCGCGCCTCTCCACCACTCCTTCCTTACTTGTCTTCTCTACCTCCTCCTATCTGCACCTACACATCTTACTCCGCTCCCCTTCCTGTGCCTCTTTGTTACCACGCACGCACACACGAGTCAGTGCCACACATTAGCCGCCGAGAAGGGGTGCTCTTGCGCGCGCTTGTGTGCGGGCGCCTGCCTTGTTGCTCAATACCGACAAGCGGGAAAAACAGACAGAGAGGGAGAGAAGGACACCGTGGAAAGCAATGAGAGTCACCGTGTAGTCGATCAACCGCTCCCTCCTTCCCCACCCCCACCCTCACCCGCGTAAACGTCACTTGACTCACCTCGTGATACGCGCACACGGAACGCATACGTACACCTACAAAGCCTCCGCTGCTCACCACTTCTCCCTATCCTGTTCCCCGTCTCCTTTCCTCGATGCGGGGTGTGCTGGCGCGTAACGCATGTCGGCTCAACTCCCTCCAGAAAGGGACGCGGCTAGCTGATGTCTACCAGCTCCTCATCACCAAGAAGCCGGTCGAGTACGACTATGTCGCGATTGACGTGAACGCCTTTGTCGGCGGTGCCATGCGCATAACAAAGAACATGTCGCCAGAGCAGCGTCGCAGCAAGGAGGCTTCGCGGCATGTCCTCAACTCCATCATGCAGATGCTGCGCCGCGTGGTGTGCCGTCGCTCTCTTCTCCTCGCCTTTGATGGTCCGGACACGTTTGCGAAGGCGTACAAGCTTCGCACCACGCCGTCGACACGGCGACTCGACATTCAAACTCAGCGCCTCCCCGGTGGTGTTCTGATGCGTGCGGTGGAAGATCGCATAGTCAAGACGATGCCGCTGGGGCGCGGGCTGATTCCCGGCGAGGTGGTCGTTTCCGGTGTCAACGTGGAGGGCCCGGTGGAGCGAAAGGTGACGGCATGGGCTCTCGACTTGGCGTGCCGCGACGGGGCGCAGCACACCTCCAAGTCTATCTGCCTCATCGGAGCGGGGGAGCTGTGGATGAACGTGCTCGCCCTCACGCCGTACTCTCAAGGTACGAGCATCTTGCACGGATCGTCCGACTTGCGCCACATGACGCTCAACGACTCCCTGACATGGCTCCAGCTCGGCGACGACCTGCTGACCGGCGATGCACGGGTCATCACGGCAGCGCGGACAGATGCGCTGTTGCTTTATCTGCTGTGCCACGGCTGCTCCGCAACAGACCTCTCGCCGCTGTCTGGATCGAACTTTACGGTTCTCATGGAAGCATACCACGCTCGACGCCGAGAAGCCGCAGCAGCCGCCGGTGCGGCCGCCGGGGCACCGATCTTTCAGCTCATCCGCGAGCAGCCGAACGGTGCCCTGGTGCTTGACGTGCAGGCGTTCTACCTACTCTTTGTGGCGGAAAAGGACATTGCAGCAGCGATCCAGTCGCTGGCGGCGCTTGTCGTGCCGGCGAAGGGTGCGAGCCCACACGCGGCACCGCTGAGGACCTTCTCCATGCCGCTCTCCACTTCAGGCGGCAGCGCATCAGAGGAGCAGATGCGCGACGCTAACACGCCCGACATGTTGCACGGCAGCTACCTAAGCCACCTGCTCAACTCCCATCACCTCTTCTGCCATGGTGAAATGCTCGGTCGGTTCAGTGTGCCGGCCTACATGGAAGCAGAGGTGAAGATGGGGAGCCTTGGCCGCAGCGGCGCTGCGGGTGTCCGCGCCAGCGTGGTCGCCGTGGGGGATTGGACCCGCTTTCTGCTCCGCTGTCTCCAACGCGGGGGGCGCTACGCTTTCGCCAGTGACGCAGGCGCTGAGCTAAGCTACAACACCTCGAAGTGGGCACCACCCGCTACGACGGCTGCCGATGTGAGCGCTGCGTCTTCGCCCACCGCTCCCTGCACGACCGCGTACTATCCTTTCTGGTCCTCCGCGCAGCCGCTGACGGCAGCCGAGTACACCATCCTTAGCACCCCAAATCCAGGCATCCTCGATCCGCTGCTAGTGGATTACGTGCCGGGGGTAACGCCGGCGCTACGGTCGGAGCTGCCGCGGGCGCTCACTTCTGTGCAGGCGAACCTCCATGAACTTCGCAGCTCGCTGCAGCACTTCTTCGCGTACGCGACGGCTGATCGGCCGCACCCGTCGCTGTGCCTGGCGCCGTCCTACCACTGGTGTCAAAACGAGAAGAGCAAGGTGTGGTCAATGCGGTACGTGGACTTGGGCGTGGTCGCACGGCAGCAGGGTGTCCGTCACGCACGCGGCCTGCTGCCTGGCATGAGCATGGAGCAGGAAGCGCCGAAGGAGGGCGCCGTGGTATATGACGCCGAATCACAAACGTGGACCTCGCAGCCACGCAGCTTCGCTGTATTCACATCGTCGGAGCAGCTACCGGGACATCAAGAGCGTGAGCATGCCGACGGGTCATCGTCTTCATCCATGGCGGCCACGGCTGCTGCTTCCGTGGATGCGGCCGAGGTGCCCACGCTGAGGGTGCTCACGTGGAACGTCATGTTCGATCGGTACAGCAACCAACCTACCCCACTCGGTATGCCGGGCATCGACTGGTGCAGCCCGAAGCGGTACCCGGTGCTGGCGAAGCTCATCGACGCCGAGGACGCCGATGTGGTGGGGATGCAGGAAGTGGAGCGGCCGTTTGCTGAGTACCTCGCGGCGCAGCCGTGGTGCCGCGAGCGGTACATCATGTCCTGCAGTCCGCAGAGCCCCATCTTGGATCCGTGGGGCGTGCTGCTACTTGTGCGCCGCGGCGGGCGGTGGCCGCTGCAGCAGCTGAAACACCTGAATGTGCCGGCGTGGTCAGGCCACGTCTCCCTCATGCCTGTGGCTACGCTGGATTTGAGTGCAGCCGCCGCCCACAGCGACAACAGTGGCACCGGCGGTGGCAGCTCAGCCGGAAAGAGCGGCAGCAGAAAGCTTGCAGCGTCGCCGCGGGTGGTGAACGTCTGCTCCATGCACTTGCTGGCGCCATTTGTGAAGGTGAACGAGGTGGCCCGCACGGGTCAGGATCAAGCTCTGCGTCATGCGCTGACGCGGCAGCTGCAGGGCGACACGCTCGTGATGGGCGACTTCAACGACTGGCCGAGCAACGAGTTCCTCATGCCGCCAGAGTCGCGGTACGTCGAGTGCTGGCCGATCATTCACCCCGGTGACTATGGGAAAACAATGGACGAGTCGAACACCTTCTGCAAGCTGAAGATCGAAGAGATCTTCTTTGGTCGCTCTGACAAGGTGTTCCTCCGGACAGGTACCGCCACAGCCTCGAGCCCCACCCGAGGCGTGCTGAAGCCAGTGGAGGCGCATCTAGTAGGAACGCGGAGCGTCAATGACGAAAACGGCAATCAAGAAGCACCGGCGTATCTGTTCCCGTCTGACCACTACGGCGTCAGCATGCAGTTCCAAGTCCTGTGACCGACATGCTCCGTGCGCGTGTGCATGTGTGTCTGCCTGCAATGGTGGTACAGAGGGGAGAGGAAGGGGAGGGTGACTGCCACGGCACTACGCCCCTCTCCCCCATCCACAGGCGCCGACAGAGCGAGAGAGCTGCGTGGAAAAGGACGGAGGCGAGGGGGCGCTGGTTTGGTGTGTGTCTCTGTCTTATCTGCGTTTGGGTGTGGTCGCTCTGTGCTTCGTCTCTGCTTCTCCCCTTCCCTGCTCCATCTCCTGCGGTTTAAGAAGGCACGAGGCTGAGGGGAGGCATCCCGCGTGCGGTACCACTGCAGCCCCGTTTCTGGCTTTAGTCTGCGCTGAGCAGGGAACCCCCTCCCCCCTTCCCCCTCCCCTCACCTCACCAAGAGAGAAACAGTCGTGCGTACGCAAGCAGTGGCTCTGCAGGTGTTTAAGCGTAAAGGGGGACCTCCCTCTAAAGGCGATCGAGAGCGACACGGGGAGAGCGGCGATTGGTGGAGTGGGTCTCTGAGGTCCAGGTATGTGTGTGCGTGTGTGCTGGAGCACGTAGACAGAGATGCAAAAACGCCAACTCCGCCTCGTTCACTCCACAACCCTTCACACATCCCCCCTCTCCCTGTTCTCACTTGCTCTGTAGCTCAGCCGCGTCCGGCGAGCTGCCTTCCCCTGTTTATAGTCACGCTTTCCTTTTCCTCTCTCATCTCTCCCCTGTCTGAGTATCGCGCTGCCATGCGTGCCAAGAGCGGGACTGCAGCGTCGATCATCAACCCCATCAACGATCGATCCACCCATCAGAGACACATACACCCAAAGGGAGGTGTCTACGTCATTCACGCAGGCACACGCATTCTTCGCGCAAATCTCGATCAGAGCGTAGCACAACGATAGTGGCAGGGCGCTAGCCGGAGCGCAGCTGCACGGACAGGGTCCCTCTCTACGCCTCCTCCCCTGCCCCCTCACTCTTGCTGTTCCACAGCATCAAATGCGGCGGACTTCTCTGCCTTCCCTCTGCGCCGTTGGTGCTGTGTGGCACGCCAGTTTACGCAGTAGTAGCACAACAGCAGCAGGTGAGTGCCGCCCAGCGTGCGCACGCACCGGAAGCAGCTTTGCCCTTCGTAGTGCGGTCTGCAGCAACAGCAGCAACGGCGTCCATGCGCACACTCCCCTGTGGGTGAGCTGTCGGCGCCTGTCCACCTCCGCGTGGCGACGGGCACCCGAGATACGTGCTGGAGACGGCGGAGAGGACCCTTTTGCGTTCGAGTTCGACCCCATGACCGGTGTGCGGCGCGATGCAGCTGTCGAGACCGCGAAGAAAAGCTTGGAGTCCATTGTGGAGGAGCTGGCCCCGCCCAACGCATCCTCAGAGGTGCTTGCGAAAATTCGCAGCTACCTGCAACAGCACCCTGTCGACACGCTCATCCTGAATACCGAAGTGCAGATCACCCACATCGAGAACCCCGACACCGGCGTCGAGGAGCGCGTGCGCCTGAGTCCAATGGGCATCAAGGACGCACTGAAGCAGGCGCAGCTGCGCAACATGAACCTTGTTCGAATGGGTGCCCGCGGCGACGACCTCGCCTACTGCCGCATCCGCCGGGAGCGGCCATGGGTGTGGAAGCTCGTGCAGCCCGAGATGGACCTCGTGAACGGGCTGACCGGCACCCCAGCGTCGGATGCTGCCGTAGCGGCGCAGAAACAGGAGCAGCAGGTGCACGACGCCTGCAGCGGGGACGGCCAGCCCAACCACCCGCGCCAGTACCTGGGAAAAACGAAGGAACTGGTCGATCACGTCTTTCGCGACGCTGTCGACGCACACTTCATCGGCTGGCGTAGCAAGAAGATCGCGCAGGACATCCGCAAGGGACACCCCGTGAAGCTGACCATCCGCGATTTTCAGAACCCGGAGGCGGCCGTGCACAAGCTGCGCGAGATGAGCAACGCGGTGAAGAAGTACGCGGAGGAGCAGCACATCTTCCACCACTTTACCAGCATCGTCGCAAACGATCGGGAGGCCAGCCTCACCCTTTCGCCACCGACAGCGAACAAGTCTGGGACCATTTCAAAGACGGTGAAGCACCCGTCCGAAAAGGAGTGGACACACACACTCAAGAAGATGGAGGATGCGTGCCGGAAGGCGGGGCGGAGCGGGACCTACGTCAAGTCGAGCAAGCTGAAGATGCGTAACGTGGGGGCCACGACGTACCGTGTGGACAAGTATGGCCGCCGCATTGACTAGGAATGGTGTGGCGCGAAGGGCAAAGGAATCGTCCATGCACACAACAACAAACGGACAGCCAAGCACGCGCGAGCAGCTCTGCGCCCGCCGCCGCCGCCGACGGGGTCTCTCATGCGTTCCGCCATCACCACATATTTGGTCGCTTTTCGTCTTCCTCGCATCCCTGTGTGCGGGGTGCAGCGCTTGCCGGCTTATAGGTGCTTACATTGTTTTCGTTGCTAGCCTTGTGGGCTTGTCGGGGTGACGGCTGGTACAGAGCACATGAACGCGCAGAGACCAACGCGGCGGGGGGTGGATACACCCACCACCCCTCCTCCGCCTTCCTTGTCCTCATCCTCTTTGCCCCTCCTCCTCCACCCTTCATCATTTCCTTGTCCGCGCATGTCACTGAAAACGATAGAGGAGCGCTCATCCTTGTACTGACATCAATACTCACGCAAGCAGAGAAACGCGCGCGCGCGCACACACACACGCATATACACAGACACACGCAGTAGCTGCGTGTGCGAAGACAGACATCTGACTGCCCTTATGTCCCACCTCACCTCCTCCACCGCTGCAGAGGCCGGGCCGGGGAGCGCCACTGGAGCAGGCCACACGGTGCCGCCACCAGCCTCGACGGCAGCGTGTGTCGCTTCTCAACAGTCGACAGCGACGGCGAAGCCACCGGCGCCGGTGGTGCGTCGCGGCCGTGGCACCTTCAAGCACCAGCTTCGCACTGAAGAGATGGAGCGGCAGTACGCCTCTGGATCGGCGGCGGCAGCAGCTGCAGCCGCTGCTGCCCTCGGGCGCGCCGAGGAAGCGAGTACCATCTTCACCGCAGCCACGACACATGTTGTACTGCCGTCGTCGACGCTGGGCTCGAAGGCTACCAAGCCGGTGACCGAGGAGGAGGAGATCGCGGCGCAGTTCGCGCACCTAAAGAAAGGCAAGGACATTCCTCTCAACATGATGGTAGGGCAGGTGGTAAGCAGCGCCGCCGCTGCCACAAGCACTGGCAGTCCGATGTCCGTAACCGCTCGGCTTGCGGCAGCGGCGGAGGCTCGTGCAGCCGCACCACGCACGCACTTTGGCATCTTCGAGAACAACGCAAACGACACTGCACGCCAGCTGCTCTTCCGTGGCGAGAAGCGGCGGCGCTACTGTGTCATCGTCGGTGACCTGCAAAACAGCACTCGCCAAGTGACGCTGAAGCTCTTTGGTCACAAGGGCGCCAAACCGTTCAAGCTGCAGAACAAGCTGATTCGTCTGGTGAACTTGTCCATCGGCAAGCCGCGGCGCGGAACGCTGCAGTGGCGCGTGGCTCACGGGCTCCTGGATGACGATGACGTGGAGGGGCAGCAACCGGTGGAGGAGCAGCGCACGGATAGCGACGAAGAGGAGGAGCAGCCGTGTGAGCAGGACGAAAGTGCTGCGGACAGCGACGCGGTGAGCGCCGTCGACGACGACGGCAATGGCATGGGCAGAGACGGCGAGGATGTCGCTGCTGCTGCTACGACGGACGGAAATTGCGGCAACGGCGGTGCAACTCCGACGACAGAGGCGCAAGGCCGCGAGGCGGCATGTGCCACGCCCGCAGCCGCCTTGAGCGCGCTCAACGGCTACACCCCGCTTCCGCAGGCGATGGACTCCACACAGACGGCCGCAGAGCGCGCCTTTCAGAATCAGACGCACGCGGCGGCCGGCTTCGACGTGGAGGAGATCGTCCCCTTCTCTTCTTCCTCCTCCTGCGAGGGCGACGACAGCGAGGCACGCCACGAGGCGCGACAACGCAAGTCCATCGCGTTGGCGGAGGCAGCGAGTGCTATCGAGCGCGCCGCCGCAGCGGTGCCGATTCCAGAAAGTGACAGCGATGTCGATGACGAGGATAAAGGGGTGAAGGTGATTGCCGCCCCAACCCCTCTTGGCGGCGGAGGCCCTCGCGTCCTGGCGTCTCCGCTTGCTTTGTCCTCGGATGTCGTGGAGACGCGTGCCACAACGGATGGCAATCGTGATGCTGGCGACGCACCGGCCGCCGCAACACATGCGGACCCCATTGCACCAGCGCCTGCTGCGACCTCCGCTGAGGTTGCTGCGACGGCAGTGAAACGCCATGCTGGCAGCCTCGACCACCAATCAAAGGGCGCCGAGGCGGAGGGCGAGGATGTGGACCACTACTTGGATAACGACGACGAGGTGGTGCCCCTCACGGTGCAGCAGGCAGGCACAGGAGCCACCGTCATGTACGAGACGAGCCTCGCCAACAGCCCGGTGTTGACGGCGAAGCGCTTCGCCTCACTGCGCGACTACTTC
The DNA here is from genome assembly GCF_000227135.1 of Leishmania donovani. Classification (NCBI taxonomy): domain Eukaryota; phylum Euglenozoa; class Kinetoplastea; order Trypanosomatida; family Trypanosomatidae; genus Leishmania; species Leishmania donovani. The sequence goes on along the minus strand of NC_018253.1, from coordinate 244,063 downwards.
CTGCGCGAGTTCCGATTCCTGCTCAGTCTCGAGGATGTCCGCTCGCAGAACGTGTCGGTGAAGATAAACCTCGGCGCTGCCTACTGCTGCCTCGCCCGCCAGGGCTCCTACTCCACTCCGCTGAAGCACGCCACCTTTGGTGAGTTTGTCGAGCGCATGAACACGGAGTCGATGCAGCTGTATTTCATCAAGGACTGCCCTGCCTGCGTGTCGCGGGCGGTGGACATGGAGAGCGGCTCGCTGCACTTCCCGGCCAGCTCGACGACGGTGAAGATCAACTTCTTCTCGAACGAGCGCCAGAGTCGCTCCATCGCGAGGGCGGTGTGGGACAGCGATGCGGACCAGTTCCGCCTGCTCGATGTCGAGAACATCGGCGTCACCTTCAACTGGTCCGTCTTCTCTCTCGACGAGACGTTTGTGCGCCGCAAGAACGAGGTGCAGGCAGCGGCGGCGGAGGGCAGTTGTATTGGCAGCGCGAGCGCTCCCGGTACGGCAATCGTCAGTCCGAGTGCTGCGTCTGCGCCAGCGCCGGCTGTTGGGGCAGGAAGCGCTTCTGCAGCTGCGACAGAGGCACCTCTGCTGCCCCCAGTGCCCGCGGCAAACAAGGTATGGGTGGGACCCGCCCCTGTCGGCATCGGTGTGGATCCTGACCGTCTCTTTCAAAATACGAGCGTGCTAGAGGCGAAGGAGGCGGGCACAGCGGACGAGGCAAGTGCGGAAACGGTAGCGCCGGCGGCAGAGGAGGCGAAGAGCTCCTACAAGACTCCCATCGACGATGAAGAGGATGACCTGGCGCGTAACAAGACTGTTGCTTACCCCTTCGAGGTGGAGTTCCGCGCCTACCGCCGCTGGAAGCAGCAAGGCGACAACCCCGCGGCGCCTCTCGCCAAAGCAATTCTGGAAGAGCTGTCGCTGGCTGAGCACAACTACCTCATTCACGGCTCGACAGCCATGTACGAGCGCATGGACCTGACGAACGTCTGCGAGGTCGACTACGCCGCAGAGGACCTCAATGTGGAAAGCATCGTGGTGGAGCACACGTCACGCGTGAAGCCGGAGGGGACTGACCTCCTCGTGGACAACACTACATCGCTCTTCATCGAGAATTTCGCGGCGGCACGCCAGCTGAAGGAGAAAGTGGCGACCTACGGCCCCATCAAGGTGGCAGCGATGCAGAACCCTAGCAACAACAACTTTATGCGCAGCGTCACGGCAGCCCGCCGGGCTGCCGGTCGTGGCGGTGGCCACGGAGCGCGTGATGCACTGCACCTGACTCCAGCTGAGATGGCGGAGGTGCTGAAGCCGACCTCGAAGCTGACGTTTTTCCGTTCGCGCGGGTCCACGATTCACTGGAAGCTGCGTCCCAACAGCAGCCTGGAGGAGAACATTGCCCCGATGACGGAGGCCCTCTCCTTTTTGCAACAGGTGCTCCACACAGCGAACGAAATCGAGCGCAATTCAGCGCGCGGTGGTGCCGCCCCAGACGCACTCTAAGCCGTCAAGCACCAACGGCGTCGTTCGTCCCCTCCCAACATGCACACGCACACACACACACACACACACACACACACACGCACGTGCAGCCGCACTCTTGGCTTGTTTGGGTTTTTCTGTCTGTCTGCCTTTTCACATTCGAGTGCTGTGTGCTCCCTACTAACCCCTCTCCCTCCCTCCTGCCCTCTCTGTCACTCGGAGTGGTACTGTTAACAATTCTACAGGGCAGCAGAAGCGTGCACGACCGTTTGATAGGAGAGTATAGTGAGAGGGGGAGAAGAATGGCGGCACACACAGTGCTGCCGAGCACCTCCCTCTTCCCTCCTCGTTGGCTTCCCTTTTCCTCTCACCCTACTGTGATTTCTGCTCTTTGCTGAGGGCCGTTACCGAGTGAGTGAGAGGTGCATGCTCTGGACGGTTTGGCACCGCTAAAGCACCTGCTGTTGCTGATGCTGATGACGTGCACGGCGGGTGGCTCCATGCGCGCAGATGGACAGAGGGGGACGGGAGAGTCTCACCCGCCCCCCGCCCCTCTTTCGCTGACTGTGTGTGTGGGGTGTGTGTGTGTGGGGGGTAGGGGCCACCTTTGCACATGTGCTCCACCCACACACACACACCCCACCTCACCCGCACTCTCTCCCCCTCTTCCCTCCTCCTCAGCGACTTTGTGTCGATCTTCTTGTTGCTTCGCCTTCTTTTGCGCTGCGGTGCTCACACACCACGCTAACACCACCACCATCACACACGCACACATCCAGGAACTCGTCCGCAGACGTATCCAGCTTGACACGCCTCACTCTCCTGCGTCGCCAAGCCCTTTTATTCAGCACCCCTCCATTCATCCCTTTTTTCTTTCACTGCCAGCCATGTCGTCCAGTCCGCAGGAGTACATTGATCTCCAGACCCGCATTTTGAGGGTGAAAACGATCTTCGCCGAGGAGCTCGCCAATGCCTTGAATCTGATCCAGGTGGAGTGCCCCATGCTCGCCTGCGTCGGCGATGGCACACAGGACAACCTCTCGGGTGTGGAGAAAGCAGTGCAGGTGCACGTGAAAGAGATCCCGGGGGTGAATTACGAGGTAGTGCACTCGCTCGCCAAGTGGAAGCGCATGACCCTCGGCAATCACAGGTTCCCCGTTGGCAGGGGCATCTTTACCAACATGCGCGCCCTGCGTGTCGAAGAAACCCTGGATAACATCCACTCCGTCTACGTCGACCAGTGGGACTGGGAGCGCGTCATAGCGCCGGCGGACCGCTGCCTCGAGCACCTGCAGGCCACTGTTCGCTCTCTCTACGAGGTGCTGCGCGAGACGGAGAGTCGCTTGTGCACCGAGTTCCCGGACATTGCCCCGATTCTGCCGGATTCGATCAAGTTCGTGCACACCGAGCAGCTGCTGAAACGCTATCCGGAGCTGGACCCCAAGTCGCGCGAGCGTGAAGCCGTCAAGAAGCTCGGTGCGGTTTTCCTGATCGGCATCGGGTGCAAGCTGAGCCACGGCGACCACCACGACGTGCGTGCTCCGGACTACGATGACTGGTCGTCGCCGGTGTCCGTCGACTCCTCCAAGATCGGCTTTCCGACTGCCGACGACGAGAAGCCCTCGGTGAATACCATCATGTCCTTGCAGGGCCTTAACGGCGACATCCTGGTGTACAACCCGGTTCTCGATGATGTGCTCGAACTGAGCAGCATGGGCATCCGTGTTGACCAGGAGGCACTGCGCCGCCAGCTGGAGATCACCGGCACCAGCGACCGCCTCCAGTGCAGGTGGCACCAGTGCGTGCTGAACGGAGACCTGCCTCAAACCATCGGCGGCGGTATCGGCCAGAGTCGCACAGTCATGTTCATGCTCCGAAAGAGGCACATCGGCGAGGTACAGTGCAGCGTGTGGCCCCACGAGGTCACGGCGCAGTACTCTTTATTGTAAAAAGACGGGGGAGGGTGGGTGGGAACGCCTCTGCAACACGCGTGGCACCCTCCCCCTCCCACAAAATGCCAGGGAGAAGCTCTCTGCAGAGGCGGGAGATCATCAACAGGGAAGCCGTTTTGCCAGTTGCACACACAGAGCACCCACGAACGCACGCAGCCGCATGAAAAGCCTACGGACGCACGCGTGCATGAATGCGCTTGCGTGTGTGTCGGCGTCTAGGCACTGCTTTATAGTGCCTTTTCTCTTTTTGAAATACTCGTTGCCTCGTCCATATCACATTGGTTGTGTATATGTCTGCTGGTGTTGCAGTGCGGTCAAGTGTCTGGCGGCGCGACGAGCCGTGCTTGTATCACCCTATCGACGCCATTTTCCACTCTCCTCGTTCTTTAGCAGTCTTTGCAGGATATATCGTTGCACGCATGCACCTGTCTTTGGCGCGTTTGGATGATGTCGATGGGTGCGCGTGTCGTTCTCTTCGCTCGTTTCCGTGTGCAGTGCGGTTGGCGGTCGCTCACCTCCGCCTCCACTGAATCCCTCCTTCCACGACACGCCTCCCTGCTCACCATGTGCCTTTCGTGTGTAGCTTGCCGTTTAGAGCCACCAAACGCCGCACATATGCTTGAGCAAGCTAGCAAGCAGCAGGTCATCTCCCGCTGCGTGCGCATATGCGGGTTTGGAGGGGGAAAGTGCAGAGCGGAGCGACGCCTAGGACACCTGTACCGTCTTTTTTTCTTTTCCTCGTCGTCCAGTGTGGAGTGTGCAGAGGCACTCGGGTGCAGGCGCGCGCTTCGCGGGTGTGTTTGAGTTGGTGATAAGAGCGAGGGAGCGAACGCCATCATTCGTGGCACCCTGCTCTCCCCTCCCCTCCTCCCACGTCAACGCTAACGTCGGCGGTGTCGACCTCGCTCCAGCGCCAGAGTATTGTGTCGCGGGCATCTTTCGTAAGGTGATGCCTCACGGGGAACGCGTGCGTTGCCATCAAACACCTGCTGGGGCGCGCGCGTTTCTGGCGTGGACGATTACCACAAGAGAGATAATGCTCTCCTTTAGGTTGCTCCTGTTGAGGTCAAGCAGCAGGAGACAAGCATGCACACTCTCACCTACATATACACGTGCACCCACGCACACACCATAAGCAGGAGCGCGAAAAGCGCCAAGACGT